>NC_134498.1:46452185-46641831 GCF_040206685.1 Ascaphus truei
ACGCGCTGACTCCCCTCGCCCCAATTGAAAAACGGCAGCTCGCGCATGCGCCTGTGAGTAGGACACAGGCACGTCCTGAACAGCAATACCGAAAAACGGCAGTGCTTGACTTTAAGTACATTGTCGCTTTAGATACATTGCGCACGTTAATGCGGGGTATGCCTGTATGTGTTTGCTCTCATTTTGCAGCCAGAAGCTGCTGAGTGCTTTTTGCATTTTTAACATGTTTGACATTTTTTTTACCTCCGTTGATTTGTTTTTGCACACAAATAAGACCTGCTTTCTTAGCTGCGCTGGACAGTAGCACATGTAAATATTTTTAAGATTACATGCAAAAACATTTCAAGCGTAGAAATCGGCGAGGGCTTCACTTTCCCAGCGTGTTACATGAATTCACCTGGCGAATCTGCTTTAGTTTGCAAATATTATTTGTCTTGGAAAATATGTAAATGTTTACTTAACCCAGCAAATGCTGACGCCGTGTTTTTTCATTTGAATTTGTACATCCTGCCCCGTTGGTAACTTTTAAAGGTCCGCTCTTGAGTGTCAGCAAAACGGGGGTCGGTTTTATTTGTCGTAGAAAGTTAAAAGCAGCTCACGCTGTTTTATATGTGACCATTAACCAAATCAAAACACGAGCGATAATGGGCGGATAATAGTACACGGAGATGGTGGGGCGGGGGCGAAAAGCATATACTGCCCTTCATGCCGGGGTAACCAACTCCCGTGCTCAAGACCCCCCCAACAGGTCAGGTTTTCAGGATAACCCTGCTTCAGCACAGGTGGCTTAATCAATGGGTCTGTGCTGAAACAGGGACAGATATAACCACCTGTGTTGAAGCAGGGACTGATTGAGCCACCTGTGCTGAAGCAGGGATATCGTGAAAGCCTGAACTGTGAGGGGGATCTTGAGGACTGGAGTTCAGAACCCCTGCCTTAATGTACAAAAGCACGGAGGGGTCACTTTTTGGAGCGATAGGAGCACATTCAGAGACAAACAGAGCTCAGGTCTGCGGACGCCATGAAAGATGTGGGATTTCTGATGTGTGACGATGCTCAATATTGCATGTTTTGTTAGCCCTAATGCCCATTCAGTTGAGTGCTAGTTAAGGCTGGTTAAGACGTGGCATTGTTTAGTAAATCTAGAACAATAACCCGCGGTTTAAAACCACATTTGTTTATCTTACTACAGTGCAAACGCCAACCTTAGCAACAATATGAACTGAGTTCTGCCTTGCTGTGTACCCTGGTCTAACATCGAACATAACCATGAACCGTGATCTATTTTGAGCTGAAAAGCACATTTATCTTTGAAATCATGAGCTGTTCCGTATTTGGCATTTTGCTTCTTAAATTGTACATTTTTTTTCACCTATTTTTGGTCTTTTTTTTTTTTTCCAGTTATCTTAAAATTGGCTCATAAATAGACAACAGGTTATTTACACAGTTAAGATTTTTGTATATTTATTGTATAAAACAGCGCAAAGATGCGCAAAGTGGAGGGCTCGAGATGTTCTGGGGGGCGCGGCTGTTACAGAGGCCCCGCGCGTCCCCGAAAACATTTCAAATAAATGCCGGTGATCGCTAGAGGCCTCTGTAACTTTTCCTTTCCTTCCCGCGACAAGTCTCCATGGCAACCCGGTGTCAAATGACGCAGCGGGGTCACTAGATTTCATGGTGCCATGGCAACGTGACGTCACATGACCCCACGACATCATTTGACGCTGGAGCTGTGCAGGGTGGGGGTGGCGCGAGACGGAGAGGAGACGGGGGCGCATGTCGGAAACTCGTTAACGAAGCATATAGGTAGCTCTGCTGGCTGACACTATACGTCTCCTATGCACTGACCTTGGCCCCTTGCAGACAAACTTACCCGGACGCCCTCCTCCTGTCTCTGTACGTTGTCCCTACTTACCACTTAGATCAGGAGTGCGCAAACTTTTTGCCTTGCGCCCCCCTGCCTGCTCTCCCCCACTGCTCTCGCCCCCGTTACCGAGTCTGAAGCGTCAAATGACGGCGTGTAGTCATGTTATCCACACCGCGTTGCCATGACGACGCGTCACCCAAGCCGACTGCGTCACGGTAAGTGAAGTTGCAGAGGCCTCGCATTCAATTTAAATGCCTTGGGGAAGAGCGCTGGTCTCTGCAACCACTGCGCCCCCCCAAAGAAATCTTGCACCCCCCCAGTTTGCGCACACCTGGCTTAGATTGTAAGCTCTTCGGGGCATATTGTTTTATGTCTGAAGCGCTTATTCCCCATTGTGTTACAATACTTTCTATTGTAAAGCGCTGTGTACCAGAACGGCACTATATAAACAACGCGTTACATACAGATATTGACAGATTTAATAGCATGCGGCTTGCTGTATTAAGGGCCTGCTATTACTGAGTGAGTCTCAATTACTAGATCGAAGTCACAGTTATTCTCAGTATCATTCGCCCCTCACGCTTCAGTACTTTTTCAGATCAATAATATTTAAAAAAAAATGTATCCCGTCCCCTCAAAAGCCCCCAAATAAAATGACTCATTTGAACAGTCACAAAGAGAGTGGGTTCCTGCCCGTAATGAATAATGCATGTCTGTTACTAGACTGATTATATTCCCCAGGAAGCAGCTCAGGGCCGGTGTGGATGGGGCCTTACATGGTAACGTATTTATCTCCTATTATAACGTGCTAAAGCGCTGCGCACACTACTGGCGCTATATCAATACAGTGACGCGTACAGCAGCAACAGCAATGGCTGCTGGGAGAATATGATGATGTCATTAACATGCCAACATCTGCAAAATGGAGCCCGTCCAAAGTGGATCATGGGTAGGAAATATGTTAATTGGATCTTGCTGATGGTGGGTGCATATGACACCTCTATTGTGTTGTGTTGAAGCAGCGTATGTGTGTGTACAAACAAAATCCATCAACTCCAGCCCTGAAGACCTCCCCAACGGTTCAGGTGTTAAGGATATCCCAGCTTCAGCACAGGGGGCTTAATCCGTCCCAGCTTCAGCACACTTGGCCCGATCAGTCCCTGCCTAAGCACAGGTGGCTTAATCAGAGACTCGGTGGAAGGCTGAGCCTCTGATTAAGCCACCTGTGCTGAAGCAGGGACTGATCGAGCCACCTGTGCTGAAGCTGGGATATGCTTAAAACCTGACCTGTTGTGGGGTCTTCATGACAGGAGTTGAGCACCCCTGACCCATGCCATGAAACGAATGGGTAGAGTCAACGCGTAGTATTCTCGGTTAGCGCTCCCGATCTGGCGTCGGTTCTTATTAACTTAAAGGAGCAATCCATTCCGGGTTTTTTTTCCCCATTCCGTTTTGAACACGGGGCCTCATGCAGAGAGCAGCGAATTTTAAAATTGGAGAGTTTAATAAAAAGTAGCTTTTTTGGAGAGTTTTATTCTCCATATGCAGAAATGTGCGAATTCTGCAATGTTTGGCATTAATGCGTGTGGCGAGTTGGAGAGATGCGCGCTGCAGAAATGTGTAAAAAAAAAATCGTGCATTTTTTTTCCCTTTCCTATAGGCGGCGAGCTCCATGTAATTGCCAACTTTTCTTGGCAAGGCAAATACTAGCAAATCGCGCCATTTTCTTGGCGCGAACAGCCGCTAGATGCTGTTCGCGGCTCTCTGCATTAGGATATTTTTAAAACTGGCGAGATGTAGGTTCTCGCCAGCCGCGTGGCGAGATTTTGAAAACGAAAAAAAAAATGGCGCGTTTTCCGTAACTCGCCATTTTCGGCACTTTTCTGCGCGAATTTCCCCAAAAATGGCGAGATTTGAAATAGCGCTGCTCTCTGCATGAGGCCCAGGGTTTGAAGCAGGAGGTCTCCGGAGCTGGACCCGGTTAATTTAAAGCTCCGCGACCCCCAGCTTCCAGAGATACTTACACCCGAAGGGTGTATCTCCCTGGAGTTTAAAGCTCCCGCGTCACATGGGCCAACAGGAAGCCATAATGTGAACCCCCGAGGGGCTACCGGCACCCTCTACGGAGGGATGTATCTCCAGAAGCAGGGGGTCCCCGGAGCTAAAATCAATGGGGTTCAGCGCCGGAGACCCCCCGGCTTCAATCGTATACGGGGGGGGGGGTGGCTTGGATTACCGCTTTATATGGGAGTGTGCGCTAACCCGTACCGGCACTAGGCGATTCTGCCCCCCCCCCCAATTATGAGTTTAATGTACTATCAAAATGCCATTAACACCACTGCCTGGTATCAATTTATAACAGCTCGGACTATTACACCCTATATTGTACCTTATACATATAACAAACCTGGTGATCAATCTTTTTGATGCACTTTTACAACGCTATCGCCATGACGCCACCCGGGAACGAGAACAGCTGTAGTTTGTGAATGCAAATGATCCCTCTAATTGTTGACTACCAGGGTAAGACTTCCTTGTACTGATCCTATAACAGACCCAACCTGTTCTCTGCTGCAATTTTGCATTCAGATAGTTTCATTGGAGCTAAATTCTAACAGCTTCGACTAACTACTCCTAGCAACACAAAAGACTGACTATACCAGATTGTAACACCTACACGTCAGCTGTTTCTCTGCCCTTCTGCACTCCTCCCTACCCCCGTTGTTACTACTAGCAACCTTGCAGTACTAATACTTGGTACTTAACTGAAATGAAAGGGGAATAAAGGAGGGATAAAAGTGGTGTGGATTAGATTCCTCACTTCTTCGCTAAATGCACCCACAAATTACAGGTTAAACCTTTGTTTTTGGGCTTTAGAAAACTAGTCGGCTTGTCTTATGTAAATGCTATTATTCTGTGCCTTTCATTTGGGAACTTTAATGATACAAACGCACCTCTAATAGTTGTTTGGCTTTGAAGCTGCAACTGGAACTGTATCTCTTTAAAGTTAACACTTCCCCCAAAACTGCTAGGGGGTTATTTTAGTAGCTCCGATAGTGTAACAAACTGCTTCTAAAGAGCCTTGTCCAATCGGATCGGCATGCTTTGGCCGGACTAGACTGTTTGGCCGTGACCAAAGCGCCACTGGCGGTTCTCCGCCACTACAACTCCCCGCCAGGCAAGTAGCCACTTGACATTTCGCTGCGTGCGCTCCTGCTCTCGCTCTGACTCCATCTTTAAATCTCAATGTCCTGCCGCTCCGACTCATCATCTTTAAATTTCCTGTGCGGGGCTTTTAAAGATGTCGTGTGGGAGCAGAGGGCGCGAGGGGACAGTGACGAGGGAGTGCGGGACTCTTAAAAGATGTCGGCCGTGCATGAGGTGACGAGGGCACATGAGCGCGCTAGACATTGAGATTTAAAGATGGCGTTGGGGTTGGAGCGTGCATGGCGAAATATCAAGCGACGACCTGCCCGGTGGGGAGTAGTAGTGGCGGCGAATTGCTGGTGGCGCTAGGAAGTCAAACGTCCCATTCTGTGCTTTACTATTCTGTAAGAGCTTCTCGCATGTCCAAGCCGCGTCTGAACCTACTTGTAGAAAAGCCTTTTCTCTGGCTCGGCCAATCCGATCGGTTTGTCAAAAACGCCTCCAACTCGCATTTTTTTAACTAAAACTGCTATTCTCGTAGCTCCGTTATTCAAACCGCCTCAAGGGTGGCAAGAAGCGTATTGAGATTTACATCCAGAGCCTGAAAGATGGGTTTGGGTGAGAGGGGAAGGATGGGTGAGAGGGGAGGGATGGGTGAGAGGGGAGGGATGGGTGAGAGGGGAGGGATGGGTGAGAGGGGAGGGATGGGTGAGAGAGGAGGGATGGGTGAGAGGGGAGGGCTGGGTGAGAGGGGATGGAGGTAGCTTCACCTTGAGGTACAAGTTCAATCCGTCCGGTTTGGCTTTTAAACCAGGCGGTTTCTCAATTTTTATAGAAGCGGTTTCTGAACATGCTAAACCACACGGTTTGGCAATTACAACTTCGGAGCTACGAGAACAGACCCCTAATGTAAGCCTTTATAGTTACAGAGTTACATAGTAGATGAGGTTGAAAAAAGACGTACGTCCATCAAGTTCAACCTATGCTAAATTTAGACAACAGATACTTTATCCTATATTTATACTTACTTATTGATCCAGAGGAAGGCAAACAAAAAACCCCATTAAGGGGAAAAATTAATTCCTTCCTGACTCCAAGAATTGGCAATCGGATTAATCCCTGGATCAATGTAATTAATTATGTAATTAATTTATGCAGCAGTCTGTTCTCATTGTCTTCTGACCAATACTGATAGCCACTGGGTCATCAGTCGATGGTGGAGATATTGGTACCAGCTGATTTGTTTTTTTTTTTAATGTCACGCTAATCATTCTTAACTTTTCTTTCTTTAATGCTCTCTTCACTCCCAGCGTTCACATCACCATATTGCCAGGACTGGCTAAGGTTTTCCCTTTTTAATAATGAAGATGGCTCCAAGGATGTTGTATATCTCTTCCAATTTTAAAAACACAGACTGTCTGGGCTAAAGTATTTCGATTTATTTTTAAGGGGAAATCAAGAAAGCGGTGTGCAGAATATCTGCAAAAGCAATTCTTTGATGCGTTTTTCTCCCAAGATATTTGTATGTTCATTGCACTTTTGTGGCTTCGGGAAGTTTAACCACCGCTACTACTGAACCGGTGACATGAACAGGTGCATGGAACACAACCGTGGCAACACCGTGTATCAGCAATGAATTACTGAAATAACACAGGAAAACGGTTAACGGAAAAACGATTTATTTGTGATTACAACAAAAGGCTCCTGCAAACAGTGCATTATATATTTGTATCTATAAAAGTTTCGTGCAGCTTAACATATACTTGATGTGCAATAGATATGTAACATGTTGTCTACCATATGTCAAAGTTTATTTTATAGGTGCACTCCCACTTGGAACCAAAATGAACTTAAATGTTTTTAGCATTTTTGTTATTGAATTTTTTTTCATCGAACAATGTAAATCGAATGTTTAGAGTTGTGTCTACTTTTTATTTTCTGTCTTCATTTTAGCACATTTTAAGTACCCTCCCTCTGTTCCAAGCGGTTCTATGCAGGGGAATGCATCAATCTGATTATGTTATTATTCCAGGGGGGCACAACCGTTTTCATTAAAGCGTTTACTAAATTGCCCAATCTCTGCAAGAAAATTCCGTTTTTGTTCCTTGGGGAACTACATAGCTTTAGATATTTCGGGGCTTATTCTATATCCGCTGATGCTGCCGATCTGGCCATGGTGGGGCCAAATTAGCCCGATTAGCCGCTTTGGCGGATATATAATAAGCTCCAAAAGGCGGAATACCAAATATCAAATAATAAGCTATACATATGGCTTTTGTTCCAGGATTCTATACCAAGCTGCAGGAATAACGCAGGCGTTTATACATCATTCATTCTCTAAAACCGCAAACTCGTGGATATATTTTTTTGTAAATTGTATGATCAGGATAAAAAAAAAAAATGAAATAAAAGTCATTATTTCCAAAAATGTTGGACGGGTAAAGACTGCACCTTTTTAAATGGGTGCAGAAATGAGCTAAGACGTCAATCGGGGAGTGGTCAGTATGACCTGTTAACCTTGCTCTGGTATAGGGCGGGAGTATTTGCTGTTGAAGTCTCAAGGAAGAGGAGTCAAAACTGGACAGCCCGCTGGCTGACTCACGCAGGAAAAATGCTCGCAAGCATGACTCATTTGTAATCATCTGCCTGCTAATATTGTTCAGCAAGTTTAGGGTTTTGACGATACACCCTGTCCTCCACCCAGAATAAGGAAGAGAAAAGAAGTGCATCTATAAGCACAACCCTAAGGAAATGTTTCCAGTACCTGGTGCCATTTTTTTTTTTAGTTACGGGGAGGTCACGTGAATTGGTTATTGGTAAGTGACACTGACTTCATCAGGGGTGGCCAACTCCAGTCCTCAAGGGTCACCCACAGGTCGGGTTTTTAGGATATCCCTGCTTCAGCACAGGTGGCTCAATCGAAGACTGAGCCACTGATTGAGCCACCTGTGCTGAAGCAGGGATATCCGTAAACCCTGATCTGTTGGTGGCCCTTGAGGACTGGAGTTGGACGATCAACGTCTGACCAACTGATTGAGCCGTCTGTGCTGAAGCAGGGATATCCCCAATACCTGGCCTGTTGGTGGCCCTTGAGCGCTGCAGTTGGCCACCCCAGGACTACATTAATATTGTGCCTTGGCTACAAAGGAAACGTGCATGTTCTAGAGCAGGGGGGCGCAAACTTTTTTCCCTGCGCCTCCCTGCCGGCTGTCCCCTCACTCCCGCGCCCCCCTCCCAACCCCAACTTACCTGCGCTCCGGCGTAATGACGTCACGTTGCCATAGCAACGTGACGTCACATGACCTCGCAGCGTTATTTTGACGCGCGTTGCCATGGCGACACAGGGAGGAAGCCGCCGGAGCCACGGTAAGTTAGGTTTACAGAGGCCCTGCAGCTCCCCCGGCACTTAATTTAAGTGCCTTCGGGAAGCACGCGGGGCCTCTGTAAACCCCGCGCCCCCCGTCGGCAGTGTCGCGCCCCCCCTGGGGGTCACGCCCCACAGTTTGCGCACCGCTGTTCTAGAGAAGGTTGACATCCTTGTTTTAGGGATTAGAGAATATCCCCTGGACATGTAATTCCCTTGTTGGCAGAACGTTTGAATTCATATATTACAGTATCAAACGTGTTTGAAATAGAGTGCACCCCAGATAGTCGGCTGTTTAAAAGGAATTTAGCTTAAAGGAATTTGCGCAGTATAACCCGCGTTTCTCCCTTGAATAAAATCATCCATTTCGGCCAGCCTAATCCCCTAGCTAAACATGATATGAAAAGAATTATTTAGTAGCAAAACTATTTCATTTCTCAAGGAAGGCCTAGACACACTGCTTAAAATAATTAAGATTTAATATCTCTTCCCCCCCCCCCTTCTACTTTATATAAATAACTTTTCCACTTAATTTCTAGGTCCACTTTTTCCCCCCACTCATTTCCTGAGAAGCCACGAGGTGAAATTCCTCAATCCATTCCTCGTTGTCCAGGAAATGACCGGAGTATTTTCTGTTATTGATGAAATACCGATGGACATGTGTTTGGCACATATTGCTTGGAGACACTGGTAGTTGGGTTGGTATCTGGATGACGAACTTCATCATATTAATACAATATATGGGTCAGGTACAAAGGAAATTAGTAGGGCATTAGATATTTATGAATCATTTAATATATTTCCTAGGGTTCTGGGATGCATACAGTGACCTTAAAATGATAAGCTTCCAGTTCATACATTTTTGTAAAAATGTATTTATAAGAGGAAATCCAAACAATATCCTACATAGTTTTTTATTTTATTTTTTATAAATCAGTTCTGTATCATTAGATAATACAGTACTTACTGCGTTACTATTGTTTTTAAAATGCATAAAGCTTGGCCCCCTGCAGAAGCACTTACCAAAATTCCCCCCTCCTGTCTCTGTACGTTCCTCCTACATACCAATTAGATTGTAAGCTCTTCGGAACAGGGACTCCTCTTCCTAAATGTTACGTTTATGTCTGAAGCATTTATTCCCATGACCTGTTACTTATATTATTTGTTATTTATATGATTACCATGTGTATTACTACTGTGAAGCGCTATGTACATCAATGGCACTATACAAATAAAGACATACAATACAAAATGTAACCCTTATTGCCATTTTAATGAGTTTTAATTCCACTTGGCATTGCGCAGATCCAGGCGCTGAAATAGGGCCACAGCTCATGTTAAGAAAGGGAGGAGAGGGAAATGACGCTACGTTAGTGAAATTATACCTAATTGTGGTGCTACACCCATCCAGCCCCTATTTCAGGAGCACCAGGTTTAGGGATTACTTAGATAACGATACCGCTGAGTCCCCGCTAGGACCAATCCAAGCGGGCAGGTTTTTTTGACAGGATTGAAGCAGGAGATCCCCAATGTGGAACCCCATTAATTTATCTCCCGAGATACTTACCTCTGTGGAGGCTGCCGGGATGCTCAACCCCCTCTCCCCCCCCCCCCCCAAAGAGGTCAGGTTTTTAGGATATTCCTGCTTCACCACACATGGCTCAATCAGTCCCTGCTTCAGCACGTGGCTCAATCAGTCGCTGCTTCACCACAGGTGGCTCAATCAGAGGCTCAGTCTTTGACTGACCCACTGATTGAGCCACCTGTGCTGAAGCAGGGATATCTTGATAACCTGGCCTGTTGTGAGGGGGGTGGGGGGGGGGCTTGTGGACTGGATTTGAGAACCCCTGGACGAATGAGTTGCCGTTTTCCCCGGGCCCGGAGGCGTTAAAAGGCTTTCTTTATTACACCATTGTGTGGAAACAATCACAGGCCTGTGGAATTTAACAGACAGAATTCTAAAATGGGGAGTTTTACCATAACTCTGGGAATGGACAATCTTTTAATATTTACATACATCCTTCAGCAAGCGAGCTTTATGTGAATATAACAGGGGAAATCTGTGTTATGGTGGATTCCCATTTATATGAACAAATGTCCAGAATAGCAGCTTATACATTAGATGTAATATATATATATAAAGCAACTGTAAATATTCCTGTATATTCATTTGCATGTCTTAGACAGGTCTGCAACCCTGTCTTTCACCATTATCGCCCAGCACACAGCACTTCCACTGCAGCAAGGGATTCTGGGAAATGACATGCAAATGAGCACACAGTGCCACTTTTTATCTCATGCTCACATTACATGAGCAACCCTTAGCCAAGATAATGGTGATAATGGTGAAAGACAGGGTTGCAGACCTGTCTAAGACATGCTAATGAATATACAGGAATATTTACAGTTGCTTTATGCTTTACTGTGGAGGGTTTTAGTCACTTTTTTTACCCACCATAACCTTAATAGTGGTGGTATATATATAAATATATATATATATATATATATATATATATATATATATATATATATTGTGTGTATGTATGTATGTGTGTGTGTGTGTGTATATATATATATATATATATATGTATATATATATATATATATATATATATATATATATATATACCCACTCCCAGTTGAAGGCTTTGGTGCCGAAACGCGTTGGAGTGGGTCAAGTGGGCAGGACCCCCTGTTTTTTCCCCCTCTTGGGATACGCAACTATTCCTGTACATGCTGCTGTCTTATGTTTGCCCTGTCATCTTCAAATATGTGTGCTAAATAGTGCTGTGCGTTTATACACACTTCAGGACTGTGTTTCTTTGATTTTGGATCACTATACTTGCTAACTGTCTCTTCAACAGGACTGTTTTTTGTACTGCCATTGTACTTATCCCTGGCACCCAACCTATAAGGTTATTAGACCTATGATATCTTAGAAGAGACTTTATATTATTGTGAGATTTTGGTTCCCACCCTCCCACATCCTGTATATGTATACATGGGGGGTATACTCTCAGGAATTTGCTATTTGCCACAGAGTAGCACTGTTTGTTGTGCCTAAGCTAGGGATATTTGTTATTTACTCCCTGTTCCTTTCAGTGTTCCTTAGGGATATGACGGGCGCCGTAGTCAGCATACTGCTTTGGGTTACGCACAGGGGATCTATGCCGTGTTTTTACATTTCTGTGCTATCTTTTATTCTCTTTTGTGACATCTAATAAACTTATGTATCTTTGATATTGCCAACGGTATACCTGAGTGCTATTTATATGGACTCCTTTTTTCTTTTGTTTATATAAATATATATATATATATATATATATATATATATATATATATATATATATATATATATGTGTGTGTATATTATATAATTACTCTGACACTTACAGCTTCTGGCGTCCTTAACGTCTTTGTTAGTAAATGGACTTGTCATTAAAGGAGCACTCCAAACGAGCCGTTTTATTTATTTTTTAATTTCTTTTTACATGAGATTGAAGCAGGGGGTCTCTGGAGTTGAACCCCACTCATTTCAGCTCCGGGGACCCCCTGCTTCCAGAGATACAGACCTCCGTAGGGGGTGCCGGTGTCTCCTGCAAGATGAAAGGTCCCGCATGACGTCATGGCTTCCTATTGGCCCGCAGGATGTGGGAGCTTTGAAAAGCGGCCATTATGTGAACCCCAGCTACCCAGCCGGAGCGGCTACCGGCACCCCTTATGGAGGCTAATATCTCTGTTAGCTGGGGGTCCCCGGAGCTGAAATTAACGGGGTTCAGCTTGGGAGACCCTCTGCTTCAATCCTATGTAAATTTGGATTGCTGCTTTAAATGCATTGCTTATCCACTGAAGAAACAACAAGTGGAATTTGCTGTTGTTAGTTCATCACCTACCTCTACTAATTCTCTGTGTTCCCAGTGTGAAGCCGGCAAAGTGCAGCTCCATTCAAATCATCGGGACTAAAATGCTGTGTAGCATAGGAAAGATGGATTTACAGCATATGGAACAGGGACTTTAAAGAATTGAATCCTGTGTCTTTGAATGAGAATTTGCTAGTGACAAAGAGGGCTGTATTCACTAAAGTGAACAGCCGTTGTCAATCGATTGAACAGCTTTAGTGAATTGATATCCAACATTGTGTCGTTCAAACTGCGAGCTCGGTATTTAAAGCTGCAGTTCAGTCAATATCCTGCATGTGTGTTTTTTTTAATAAATCAGTTCTGTAGTAAGAAAAAATACTTTTAGCATTTTCTGTTTTAAAAAAAACAACTTTGAAAGACCAATTTTCTTGTATTCTATTTTAACAGCCATTTGCTAAGGCACTGCCCCTTCATGTCCTGTCACAAGCCCTGGCACACCCCTTTGTCAGCCCTGCCCTCCCTCTAGCACATGTCAGTGCAGGAGTGCTCATGAATATTCACGAGCTTCCACTGAGTGACAAGCAGAATATAAACATATGCCAGCTCTAATTATGTCACCAAATTTCGCCTATCAATACATGGAAAACGAATTGACTGGCAGCTATACAGTTCTTTAGGTAATTAGAGATTGCACACATGAAACTATTGAAATAAAAAAAAATAATAATAATAATAAAAAAAGGCTGAAATGCAGCTTTAAATGTCTGCGCAAATCGGTGAAATTCCCAGTGAGAAGATTTCAGTGCATTCGAGCCTTGAGCACTTTCTCATGTCAATTGGATGGTAAATTATACATTGGGGAATAGCTAGGGGATTATTGAAAAATCCCCAAAAGGGACCGATCATAAAAAAAATCCTATTTACTTGATTTAGTAACAATGGAGGGAGTAGGTGATATCAGGGCTGGATTATCCACTGGGCACAATGGGTACAGTGACCAAGGCCTACGAAAAAAATGTAGGCCCCCAAAAAATCGATTATTAGAGACGGACAGTTACTTATAAGGCAATACCGCTAACTCTATTATTGACAAAATATCATAGTCATAGTAGCAAAGTATCATAGTAAAATATATAGATCTATGATTATATTATGGGACATATACATTATATACAATGCAAATATGTATCTATAGATCTATCTTGAGGGCCTACGAATATGAGAGTGCTCAGGGCCTACAAAGACTTAATCCGGCCCAGGGTGGTATGATACATTGTATTGAACCAACAAGTAGTTGATATGTTACAAGCTTTCATGGTAGGGGTCTGACCTGATGAAGGACCCTGAGAGGTTGGAAAGCTTGGAACATACTTTATCTACTACTTGTTGGTCCCATACAAGGTATCCCTGCGATCACCTGCGTTGGGTATTATTAAATAAATCCCTTCATGCCGCAAAATTGGTTTGCTCCATATTTTCGTGGTCTCCGTTTGCCCGGCGAGTTACGACATTCTGTCAGTTGCTTCAATGCACAACGTTTAAACATAATTGATGATGAAGATTGCTGAAATAGCTTTCTAAAGTTGTAAAACATTTCACAACATAATAAATACCAAAGCATGTACAGTATAACAAGCACACATTCTATCTGTCACTTAAACCCAAGGTAGGCACGGTGTGTTCTAAACATTCTTCCTGAAATATTAAAGGAATGTCTTGTGTTTCTAATACCAAGGAACGGGAGTACACAAGCTCGATTAAATGTTTCTATTACATTTTTTATTTATTTATTTATTTTTTTGCTTAAAGGAGCAAGTGGGCAATTTGTAATTTTTTTTTTAATTTAATTTTTTTATTTCTTTATTTTTAACATAGGATTGAAGCAAGCGGACTCCAGAGCTGAACCCCATTATTTTCCGGAGATACTTACCTCCGAAGGGAGTTCCCCGGAAGCTGAAATGAATGGGGTTCAGCCCCGGGGTCCCGCTGCTTCAATTCTATCTTAAAATTTTTTTTTTTTAAATTGCAAAAGAAAATCGCCGGCTTCGATTGCCTCTCTAGATAATGACCGCATTCTGTTTTACTGTATGTCTTTAATGCCCAACACCAGATAATTGCACAAAGCTGGACATTGGGGCGAAATGAACTATAAAATAGAAAGAAATGCAATGTAAGAATATTTTCAGGTGGGTGTTTTAGTCCCATAGTGAATTCCATTTGTAATATCCCATTATAACATGTTGATATTACTAGATTGCACGCCTGTGTGTATAAGATGAATTGGAAGAAAGTTAAAGGGTTTTACAGTGATGTTAAAGCAAACCATTTCCCCCAAAACACTGCTTCCTTCTTTTCTTTTTTTACTCACTTGGCACAGAACTCCCACTGCAATATGTATGGGGTTTTTTTGTGCCGTTTTTTGACACAGATAAACGCCAAATATGGCCGTGGGTCCGCAAATAGACAGTGATCACAAGATCTCCTGATTATATCGCAGCTTTCTATTGGCCGAACCCCTTGCCCATTTTGTGTCTGTTGGCCTTATTTGTCCCTGTGCCGATATCGCAGAAACCAGAGTGTCTCCAGCGGCGTCGGTATCATAGATCCGCTCCGGGGAACCCCTGTTGATATAAGAAGAAGAAGTAGCCAAAACAAATATCAAGCAGCACAGACGTGTCTAAGACTAGGATAAATATTACAGTAAATATGCACCGCAAAGTATGAAACCGAAGAATTCATATAGATCAGTGGTTTCCAACATGTTTTGGTTAGTTAACCTTATAATTAAGGAAACCCAACCCTCTCTAATAGCATATCAGAGATCAGATGCATTGTAAGGAACCCCAACCCTCTCTAATAGCGCGTCTGAGATCAGATGCATTGTAAGGAACCCCAACCCTCTCTAATAGCGTGTCTGAGATCCCATGCATTGTAAGGAACCCCAACCCTCTCTAATAGCGCGTCTGAGATCAGATGCATTGTAAGGAACCCCAACCCTCTCTAATAGCGCGTCTGAGATCAGATGCATTGTAAGGAACCCCAACCCTCTCTAATAGCGTGTCTGAGATCCCATGCATTGTAAGGAACCCCAACCCTCTCTAATAGCATGTCAGAGATCAGATGCATTGTAAGGATCCCCAACCCTCTCTAATCGCGCGTCTGAGATCAGATGCATTGTAAGGAACCCCAACCCTTTCTAATAGCATGTCAGAGATCAGATGCATTGTAAGGATCCCCAACCCTCTCTAATCGCGCGTCTGAGATCAGATACAGTGTTATGAACCCCAACCCTCTCTAATAGCCTGTCTGAGATCAGATGCATTGTACATTCTTCTTTATTTGGTACAATTTTCAAATGACCTGAAAATTCAGGGATGAATGCGGAACCCCTGTTGAAAAACACTAATATAGCTGAATGTTAAGAACTGTTATCAACTGGTATTCCAGGACATTTACATACTTACAAATAAGTTTTATTTATACTAGATTTGTGTGTGCTTTTAGTAGATAATACACAGGTGCACAAGGTTTTTGACGGTATTTGTAAACTGCTTTTCCCTGAACTTTAAAATCTAATATTGGTGACCTAAAGCTCATAGATGCAAAACAATATAACTTTAAGCAGAATGACTGCTCCTGTGCACATATTAAAAATGGTAATAATCTCTTGGAAAGATTGAAAGGTTTGTCTGCTTTCGGCTGAACTTCTCAAACGCGACATCTTGCTCTTCAATAATGTGGCTGGGTTGTCTTTGAAGTGGTTTTCTCTCTCTCGTTTCTTCAGAAAGTCCAGTTGTGGGTATCCTGCTAGCAGATTCATTTTGCCCAATTTCCTGTTTTGTGCTTCTTTTCTTCACAATATAATCATGCGGGCTTTGACAGTTAAAGATATGAAACTCTGACAGTTATTGAGCTCACGGCATCGGTCGGATTTCACGGGGTAGACTGCCGGGCTCGTCTCCACGGAATCGCGCTCACGCGGTGTGTCGGTCTGGTTTGTCCATTTCGTTACAGACGTTTTGTAGGTTGCTAGTGTACAGAGGTAGATTCAGTCCATTTTCCCACAGCCGTTCACTTGTAAATAAGCTTTTGACAGTGGCCAACTACAATACGTAGCCATCAAAAATACAGAGATGGGGCAATCTGACCCTTGCATGGATAGAAGGTAGTGATCGTATCTCCTCATTAAGCTCTTAGAATTGTCCCTTAGAACAGAGGTTCTCAACTCCAGTCCAGAAGACCCCTGCCCCCCAACAGATCAGATGTTGAGGATATACCAGCTTCAGCACAGGTGGCTTGACTGAACCACTGATTGAGCCATCGGTGCTGGAGCGGAGACTGATTGAGCCACCTGTGCTGAGGCTGGGTTTCTGCGATAACTTGATCTGTTGGTTGCCCTTGAGAACTAGAGTTGAGAACCACTGCTATTCGGAGCCCAGATACATTATCATTTCTCACCATAGACTCCAATGAACCCCTGCCCAAAACTCAGTCATTCCCCTCCTAAGTGATTTGATTACACCAATAGCAACTCCCTGTTCTGAATAACCCAAAAGAGAGGCAGCCGTATGCTGTTCCCTAACCACCTGCGCATCTTTTCACCACTTCCTCTGTATTCATCTGCATGTTCAACAAGGTCCTTAAGCTGAGGGGCAAAAGTTTTTTTTTTTGTTGCTCTTTTCTTATATAATAGCTTTAAAGCTTAGAAATGTTTCTTGGACGTCTTCCATGAAGGCTCTTAGTGCTGAAAGCTTATTTAAGTCTGTCAAAAGGTGAATTGAATTTCCTTAAAAGCAGCTGTTCAGATGTGGATTCTCAGGCCAGAAATCCATTTTTGTTTGTTAGTCCGACCTTGTCACAGAGAAAGAACGGAGCATTTTATTGCCTTTTCTGATCAAGCATTACTTTTTATTAAAGGCCCTGTTGCTCCTCACTGGTATGGGCTCCTCACAGGTATGGGCTCCTCACAGGTATGGGCTCCTCACTGGTATGGGCTCCTCACTGTTATGGGCTCCTCACTGCTATGGGCTCCTCACTGGTATGGGCTCCTCACTGGTATGGGCTCCTCACTGGTACGGGCTCCTCACAGGTACGGGCTCCTCACAGGTACGGGCTCCTCACTAGTATGGGCTCCTCACAGGTATGGGCTCCTCACAGGTATGGGCTCCTCACTGGTATGGGCTCCTCACTGGTATGGGCTCCTCTCTGGTATGGGCTCCTCTCTGGTATGGGCTCCTCACAGGTATGGGCTCCTCACAGGTATGGGCTCCTCACAGGTATGGGCTCCTCACTGGTACGGGCTCCTCACAGGTATGGGCTCCTCACAGGTACGGGCTCCTCACTGGTATGGGCTCCTCACTGGTATGGGCTCCTCACAGGTATGGGCTCCTCACAGGTATGGGCTCCTCTCTGGTATGGGCTCCTCTCTGGTATGGGCTCCTCTCTGGTATGGGCTCCTCACAGGTACCGGCTCCTCACAGGTATGGGCTCCTCACAGGTATGGGCTCCTCACTGGTACGGGCTCCTCACAGGTATGGGCTCCTCACAGGTATGGGCTCCTCACAGGTACGGGCTCCTCACTAATATGGGCTCTTCACAGGTACGGGCTCCTCACAGGTATGGGCTCCTCACAGGTATGGGCTCCTCACTGGTACGGGCTCCTCACTGGTACGGGCTCCTCACAGGTATGGGCTCCTCACTGGTATGGGCTCCTCACAGCTGGATGAGGGATGCTTTCAGGAGCTGGTTCCATTTTTATTTTTTTTGAACGTGACTCCATCCATGCATGTAAGGCAGGGGGTGGGCAACTCCAGTCCTCAAGGGCCACCAACAGGTCAGGTTTTTGAGGATACCCCTGCTTCAGCACAGGTGGCTCAACCAGTTCCAGCTTCAGCACAGGTGGATCAATCAGTCGCTGCTTCAGCACAGGTTGCTCAATCAGTCCCAGCTTCTGCATAGGTGGCTCAATCAGTCCCTGCTTCAGCACAGGTGGCTCAATCAGTCACGATTGAGCCACCTGTGCTGAAGCAGGGGCATCCTGAAAAAACCTGTCCTGTTGGTAGACCTTGAGAACTGGAGTTGCCCCCCCCCCCCTTGCCCTAGGACAGAGCTCCCTAATAGTTGACAATCGATCCTTTTCACTTTTATCGGTTATAAATGACTTTAGTTTTCATAGAAACGGCATGGATTTTACTGCAGCCTTTATCACACGTGAACGTTAGAAGAAACAGTGGGCTTAGCGTGTGTAAGCCACATCGTTTGGTTACTTATTAATCTCCACTTCCTCTTTTCATTGAATATTTCTGGGAAATTTGAAGGTTCCCCTTCTCGCGTTCTTTGTAAATAACCCTTTCTATTTTGGTCGCTGCTTTGTAGTTTCACAGCAAGTGGTTTGAGTTTCATTTTCTTTAACTTAAGTAACGTTAGTTAAAAAAAAAAAAATCAGTTCTTTAGTATTAGATAATAGTGACTGTTTAAAAAATAAATAAAAATAAAATAAAAACGTATTCAGCTCTTAATGCCATTTTTAATGAGTTTTAAAGCATCCTTTAAATTCTACGTCAGGCTTTAGCCCACCTCCCCAGCAGTGCAAGATCATGACAACACTTTCCTGTTTGTGACAATTTGTTGCCAGTGTTCCCAAGCAGTTTGAGCTGCAAACGGTAACAAATGACAACGTTACTTTCGTAATATCAGGATACATTGTAGCTGGTGAGCTACACTGACTGAAGGAATGATTGAAACTGAAAGGCAGCCATTATGTTAGACACACAATCAAGATTTTTTACAGATATATAACAGGAGCACCAAACGATTGCCGGCTTAGGTAAGGAGGTAGAAATATACATTGCCCCACGCGTTACATACACAAATAAGAAAGAGGATACTCCGGGGGCCGGAGGGAGTAGTATCGCTGCTTTAAGTGTTGTCATTTTGCTTCAGACCGGTTGAGTATCTGCCAGCCGTTGCAATAGCTTTAAGGCAAACTACAAGAAATATGTTTTCAGTTATACAGCAACTGTGGTAACCGTGAAATTATAGTTTCATTTAGATGCTTCTGGATTATATCAACAATAGTGAAAGTATTAAAGCCACTATCCCCCCGCTTGTTTGTTTTTTGTTTTACAGGCTGGGAATCGGGATTCTCTCGAGCTGAACCATATGAATTTCAGCTCAGAACCAACGGTCCCCGAGTGGCTTACTGGTGCAGTAACCGTTTTTGCTGCACCTCTAGGGAAGGGGTGAGCGACTCCAGTCCTCAAGGGCCACCAACGGATCAGGTTTTTTCAGGATATCCCTGCTTCAGCACAGGTCCAAAGCCACCGATTGAGCCACCCGTGCGGAAGCAAGGACTTATTGAGCCACCTGCTGAAGCAGGGATATCCTGAAAACCTGACCTGTTGGTGGCCCTTGGGGACTGGAGTTGCCCGTCCCTGCTCTAGGGGAAACAAAATGGCTGATTACATTTTTTGCACCATGCGAGCAATAGGAAGCTGCATCGTTGTTATCCTTTGCGGCTTCCTATTGGACAGCTATTAAAACCCTCCCTCACCCCCCTGTATAAACCAGGAATTAATAACGGTAACTTCACCTGGAAGTATCTTGTAGTAATACAAAGGGTGTAGGTAGGGAAGTTTGCTTCTTTAACGGTTACAATGTGCCAGTAACAATGCTGCTCTGGCCTAGCTTACAGACCTCCCTTGTGGGCTCCAAGTTAAAGACGCAATCCCAGCACCTTACCCAGGATTGTAGCAGCGGGTCTCCGGAGCTGAACCCCAATAATTTCAGCTCCGGGGACCCCCTGCTCCTGGAGATACTTACAGCCATAGTAGGTGCCGGTAGCTACTCGGATCGGCTAGCTGGGCTTCAAAGTTTAAAGCTCCCGCGTCACGCGGGCCAATAGGAAGCCGCACCTGATGACGTCACAGCTTTCTATTGGCTCGCAGGGTGGGGGTGCTCTGAAACGGCCCCATTACGGGATCCCTGGTAGCCGAACAGAGTGAAATTAAATGGGGTTCAGCTCCGGGGACCCCCTGCTTCAATACAGGGTAAAAAAAAAAAAAGAGAGCGCTTGGATTGCCGCTTTAAAGTGACGCCACACTGCACAAAAACGGTTATTTTAGAACGCACGGTTCATTTTCATCCCGGTGACACATTTTATAGCATTCTTTTTTGGGGGAAAATAAAGTAAAATAGTATTTTGCGGAAGTATTTACGGACCACGCGTTATATTAACCCCTATGGTGCTAGAGAAAATGAAGTGCGAGTAAAAAAAAAAAAAGACAGTGATAAACCATAAAGCGTTCCCAAGTAAACGCATCAACTTGTTCTCTCCATCAATTGCTTCCCAGGTGTGGCGAAAGCGCTGGTTCGTTTTACGGCGAGGTCGGATGAGTGGGAACCCCGACGTCTTGGAATACTACAGGAACAACCACTCCAAGAAACCCATCCGGGTGATTGACCTGAACGAGTGCGAGGTGCAGAAATACGTCGGCGTCAACCTCGTCAAGAAGGAATTCCAAAACAGCTTTGTCTTCATCGTGAAAACAACCTTCCGAACGTTTTATCTGGTGGCCAGAACAGAGGACGAAATGCAGAGTTGGGTCTATAATATTAGCCGAATCTGTAATTTTGGACAGCATGAAGATGGCACAGGTAAGAATAGAGGTGCCAAGTCTTGGTGCTATGGGTGTGTTAAAATGTGTGTATCTTTGTTCAGTAGTAGTTGTGTTACATTCCTTATGGAAAAAAAAACATTTACTGTATCTGAGAGTTTGTAGGATAGACACAATAGTATATGTCATCATATATGTCATCATATATGTCATGGGAGAAAGAGTGGCTCAGTGAGTAAAGACACTGACTGGCACTGAGTGTGAAGCAGGGGAACCTGGTGTTGGCTCCTTGTGACCTTGGGCAAGTCACTTTAACTCCCTGTGCCTCAGGCACCAAAAACATAGATTGTAATAGATTGTAAGCTCCACGGGGCAGGGACCTGTGTCTGCAAAATATATCTGTAAAGAGCTATGTAAAACTAGCAGCGCTATACAAGAACATGCTATTATTATTATTATTATTATTATTACTACCAATCTTCCAGTTGCTCTACTTAAGTTAAAGGACCCAAACTTCAACCAATAGGAGCATGCTAAAGTAAATATGACGACTCTAACTGCTGTTAGCTCTGAAATTGCTGCATGGATTTTTAAGCCCGTTCGGGCAGAAATGGAAGTTCTGATCCAAAGCAGATTTGAAAGAATAGTGTTGTTGTTGGCTGGTACATTAATGGTCCAGAAAGTGAATTCCTTACACAAGTAACTGTGTAGTAATGGTTTTATTACAAGGAAGTAAATTGCTAGTATCATTCACATTCTTTATGTCGTAGGTTGTAGGCAAGTTGCATGGGATACAAAATATCAGACGTGGCGCAGTTTCTGCCATAACAGCCCTTCATACGGACTTATTTTTTATAGATTAACTTGGTGCTGACTGGTCACCTTTCTCCGTGCACCCGGTTATCGACCACACCAAAGTGAGGCGTGCGCTCGCCCATATTGGTGTGCGTATTGTAGGTTGTGATGCCTTCTATTGGATCAGCATACGACACAATATACTATTCTTCAGCATGAACTTCCAAGGCTGGAACTACCTCGTATATGATGTCATACTCTTAGTGATGTCATGCATGCAGGCGCAGGTGGAAAGCTTGCCAGCCATCACTAGCCATTTCCAAATGTTCATACTTGTCACTCTGATCTAAACATTACACAGGTATTGCGAAGGACTTCTTAATGTGTGTGAAACGGTGCGGTGTCCCTGCCAGTTAGGAATACAGCAGCACATGTGGTTAGAAAGCAATTAAAACAAAGACAGAAGGAAACACTGTCTGGAAGGCCGTCCATTATCCCATTAGCTGTGTGACAGTGTGCTATCTTATCGGGTCATGCTAAAAACCTTTTCTCTACAGCAGGAGTGACAAACTCCAGTCCTCAAGGGCTACCAACAGGTCAGGTTTTCAGGATATCTCTGCTTTAGCACAGGTGGCTCAGTTGCAGACTGTGGTGAAGCAGGGATAACCTGAAAACCTGACCTGTTGGTAGCCCTTAAGGACTGGAGCTGGCTACCCCTGGTCTACATTTTCTCTTTAGAGATGCTTAAATGCTTATACATAATTAATTCTCCCAGCTGCTGCAATATAACATGAATGCACACCGCTTCTATTACCAGGCTTTCCCCAGGGAACTCCCTGCCAGATCTAAACAGCCTGAAGGTTAGGCAAAGGGTATTTGGATTGTATAATTTCCATGCAGTAGCTATAAGGGGGGTAATGGGAATGTAAATAATAGAAGGCTTTCTATACTTGAAAGCTTCTGCTACCAGGAAAAAAAAATCACTTGGGAAAGAAATGGTTGTGTGAGTAACGCGTGTGTGAGTAACGCGTGTGTGAGTAACGCGTGTGTGAGTAACGCGTGTGTGAGTAACGCGTGTGTGAGTAACGCGTGTGTGAGTAACGCGTGTGTACGTTGCAAATCGAATGGCTTCATATTAAAAAAAAAAAAAACGCCATCATTTTGTCATTTTTTTTTAAAGGATGTACTGTATAGCAGGAGTAACCAAGTCTAGTCCTCAAGGGCCACCAACAGGTCATGTTTTCAGGATATCCCTGCTGCAGCACAGGTGGTTCAGTCTTCAACGGCACCACCTGTGATGAAGCAGGAATATCCTGAAAACCTGACCTGTTGATGACCCTTGAGTTGAGGACTGGATTGCTCACCCCTGCAGTATATCGCTACATCTTCTGCTGCGGGATGACGAAATAAGATAACACTCTGCTTGGAAGAACTATTTGTGTGATGCCTAACCTGTGCTGAAGCAGGGACTGATTGAGCCACCTGTGCTGAAGCAGGGATATCCTGAAAACCTGACCTGTTGGGCAGGTCTTGAGGAGTGGGATTGAGAACCCCTGGCTTTTAATACATGCAGTCATCGCAGGCCTGTGAGGCAGAGCAAGGCCTTGGCCTTGTCTGGATTATCTTCTGGTTCCCGTTTTGTTGTGGTTTTTCATGGATAATATAATGTCTGCGGTGCCATGAAAAAAAAAAAGTAGGGGAACCGTGCCCGGGTTAAATAAATGATCAGCAACGCCGTTTGGACCTTTATTTTTTTTTACAGAAAGTCGATACAATATTTCTGTGCTAAAACCAGACGTGAAAGAGTCTTCCTACAATATATCTCTGCAATAAAAAAAGAGGAACTCGTAAGTTTAGCAATAAAATAAGTAGTGGTACTGTGGGTCTGGAAAACAAATGGTGCTTAGAACCGCCTGTAACCATTGCACATCTACCTCTGGTTTATTATAATAGTTATTCTTACTGCAAACACAGAGACCTGCCAAACAAAACCCGTTACTGGCATAAACGCCGGGAACACACGGCGGTCTGTCACCGCACAATACAGCCGCACGGCAGCCAGCATTGCTGCGTTACAGTCCCTCCCCCTCCTTTTCTTTTTTAATTTTAATCACAAAATGTCTAAAATCTGGTAAAACGTGAAAAAGTCATAGTGACCTTGAAGCGCAAGAGGTGCGGGGTTGTAATGTTGCTGTCAGGCAGCCAGGAGCTGTGTCAGGGCCGCGCCGTTATTAGCGTACAGTAACTGCTAGCAGAATAATGCGGGGACGTCTGCAGCCAGACACTGACAGGACACAACTGTTGCTGCCATGTGGTCCATCTGGTGGCTTCTGAGAGAAAGTGCAATAACACGCAGCACTTCCCCATAAACCCCTCCTTATGTGCTGGGGCAGCATGAGACGGAGTGCTGTGCTTCAGCTGCGCGGTGTATACTGTAGCTCACACTGCACTCACTGTGCGCAGTGCTGTATATATTACATTATAACAGCCGTGGTTTGGATCTTGGGATTTGGCCTTGAATTTCATGTCATTGTCTTAAAGGACCAATCCATGCAATATTCTACAAGCTTTTTATTCATTTTTTTTATTAAATAAATCTGTTTTGTAGTATTAGATAATACATACTACATTTTTCAAAATTATTATTATTCAACTCTTAATGCCATTTGTAATGAGCTTTAATATACTGATCATCCTTTGATTTCTATAGCAGGTTTTAGCACACCTCCCCAGCAGTGCAAGATCTCTGTAACACTTTCCTGCTTGCGATCATTTGTTGCCAATATTCCCAGCAGTTTGAGCTGCAAGCTGTAACAATACATAATGTTACCTTAGTAATATCAGGATACATTGTAGCTGCTGAGTAACACTGACTGAAGGATTGATTGAAACTGAAATGCAGCCATTTAGTGAGCCCTGGAAGCAGGATCTTTGCAGATCCATCACGGGAGAATGAATTGATTGGCAGCTTAGGTAATTAGTTTTAATAAAGGTAATCAAAGGCGCCATATATATATTTTTTTTTTTTTTAAAGTATTGCTGGGATTGCCTCTTTAAATCTTTATTTAAATCCTTAATAACAGTGATGGGTGTCAGATTCTTGAATGATTTAAGTTTATTTCAAGCCCCTTGTGAATAATAAATGGTGTACCTCACTCCTATTTAATCAGCAGCTCTAAGCACACGCATGTAAAAGCAGGAGAGAAAGTTAGGAATAGCCTTTGCTGCAGTCATTAGCTTGGGAAGTATATTTTTTCTTGTGTGTTTTCGCCACTTTTTAGGGTATTTCTTGGTGGTTTTTATTTTTAAATGCACTTACCAGAACACCCTTCTACTGTCTCTGTACGTTCTCCCTACCAACAAATTAGATTGTAAGCTCTTTGGAGCAGGGACTCCTTTTCCTAAATGTTACTTTTATGTCCGAAGCACTTCTCCCCTTTGTGTTATTTATTATTTATATGATTGTCACGTATATTAATGCTGTGAAGCGCTATGTACATTAATGGCGCTATATAAATAAAGACATACATACATACATACATACATACATACATACATACAAATGCACCATACAGTAGCTCACGTATAGTACATACAGTATAGAGCTTCTCAGTTATAACCACTTCAAACACAAGACACTTCCGTTGCTATTGTTTATATCATTGTTTTGTTTCATCTTTTCTCTACGTAGTGTAGGAGCCTCCTGAAGGGGCCGAGCGAGACGTTGATGGCAGGCATATCATGTTTTAGTCAAAATATTGACCTCCGATGCCCCATGCTTATTAGAAGAGAATAAAGAGCAGGGATTAAAGATTGCCTGGTATCGGGAGGGCGTTGGGGTTTTCTTTGCAATAATAAATTGTGTATCAAGTTAAAGGGGGATTTAGGTTATTAATGTCAAAGCAGCATGGCAGATTCATTGCAGATTCATTGTGGATACATGGGACAGTAAAAGATTTTGGGGGGGGGCAGAGGGGGTAGAATCCTTGGGGAAGGATAGAGTAAACAAACCACTGTAATGCAGATACTTGATCAGTGATATCATGTGCTTGGACTGCATTTTTAAAGTGAAAGGGGTACAGGGGTGGTCAAATCCAATGCTCAAGGGCCACCACCAGCTCAGGTTTTCAGGATATCCCTGCTTCAGCACAGGGGGCTCAAGCAGTTCGTCTGTCGTTGGCTGGCCAACTCCAGTCCTCGAGCTATGACGTCACGCGGCTGGTTCGCCCTCATTGGCTGACCCGCCGCCGTGACGTGTCCAGCGCTCCGTCGCCACTAGTAAAGACAAAATACAATCGCAATCTCTACGCGTGCGCGCAGGCAGGAACTGGGCCCGGCCCCATTGAGGGGCGGATCTTGTTCCCGCAGCGCACGCCAAAGCGCGCGCTGCAGCTGACACTGGGGCCTAGCCTTACTCCGGGGACCCGCTGCTTTCAGAGATACCTCCGTAGGGGGTACCGGTAGCCACTCCGGTTCGCTAGTTGGGGTTCATGTAATGGCTGCTTTTCAAATGGCCAATAGGAAGCCGTGATGTCACCCGGTGCGGCTTCCTATTTACCCATGTGTGTTTTAAAAAGCCGAGAGATACCAGCACCCCCTTTTGGAGGTAAGTATCTCTGGAAGCAGGTGGTCCCCAGAGCTGAGATGAATGGGGTTCAGCTCAGGAGAATAATAATAAAAAAAAGGCTGCTTAGATTTCTCCTTTAAAACTGCACAGATATCTCTGCAAACGGCTGCATATCTCCAGGCCACGGAGCCGTTATTATGTAAACACGTTTATTCTCAGAATCATTTTTTTTTTTTTGCAGCTCATGTCTTGGCTTCACTCCCTGGGCTCTGTTTATCAGCCAGGGAAACAGTGTTCTTAGGAATTATAAACACCTGGTGCAATTTGGATTCTAGTGTGTCCTGCCTCAGTACTTAATACATGGCATGTGTACAGTCTCCAGACATGTAAATATGCTAACACTGAGATTACTCTTTAAACAGATTCCGTCGAGAGCCTTTCTCATACCAACTCCTCTGTCCAGGCGTCGCCAGCCGCTTCCACTCACACGTCAAGAATCGCGGACCCCTCCTTTTCTGTGGACGGGCCTGGGGCAGACACCCCGACCGAGGAAAACAGAAGCGAATCGGGCTCCATATTTATTCCCGATTATCTGTTTTTATCCAACTGCGAGAGTGGGAAGCTGAACAATGCCAGGTATGTGACGCAGGAATCGGGGGAAACGGTGTAGTCCATATGACCCAGATATCCCAGTTCCCACTGTTTGCGGAGATGATCATTCTTTACTTAACGTGGTACTCGTCGAATATGTTCCGACGGACTCAGTACGGATCATGTTTACACCTGATGAAAGGGACGTCCCCAAAACACTGTACACTTTCTTTTTTTTGTTTTTTACCTACGAAATGAAAAATGCAGATGACAAATGTCTAATAGTGTGATCCATACTGAGTACGTGGGACCTTCGTCAAATATCCTCCGTGGATTCCCGTGGGAACTGGGACTGCCACATATTTCCGAGTAACACCGGCGAGAAAAGAGAATTAATGGGAGTGTTTCTCCGTCGATGGCTTTCCAACGTTCTGTACTTAACCACAGAACGTGTTTTATTTATGGGCTAAAACAGCGGTGGCCAACATCAGTCCTCAAAAGCCACCAACAGGTCTGGTTTACAGGATATCCCTGCTTCAGTCTGACTGATCCACTGATTGAGCCACGTGTGCTGAAGCAGGGATATCCTGAAACCCTGACCTGTTGGTTGCCCTAGAGGACTGGAGTTGCCCGCCCCTGGTTTTAAAGTAAAATTCAGGTATTAGTCAAGTAAACCTTATTTTTAAGACACTGTATGTAGTAAAAGTCACATCTAGTCCTAGTTCCATTCACAACTTCTGCGCTATTTTCAACATTTGCTTTACATTGGAAGAAAAGTTACTGCTGTTTAAATGTAAATCAATGACAAAAGGTGATCAATGAGTCAAATGTGAGAAATATTGTGCTAACCATTCATGAATGGATTCAATTTAATTGTAAGTGGTGATTCTTTTTAATGGACCATAAATATAATTTTCATAGATGTAATAGTGTGTGCAGAGCTTTTGAAACATTTAATTCCCTGTTTTTCATGCAGCAAATTCATAATTATAGTAGTTTTTTAACAAGTTCCACAACGATTGGCTAAATGAATAGTTTCACGGTTAAATAGGCAATGAAGACAAATAAAAGTGAAGGTAAAGTTTTCACCCCCCTCATTGTTTTCGGGCTGACTGATTGGGGTTGGTGCTTTAATAAAAGTTGGATTGAATAGTATTAAGTGGTTATGCCAAGAGGATTAAGTGATATAAATTAGATTTTTGTTCGATGAAATCATTTGTGCGTATCTTTTCGGTTTATCCATCTTATTTCATCTTTGAGCCAAGCCAAACAGGACTAAGAGTTCTTTCGTACTGACACTTCAAAGATCACACAGAGTCCTTCCCACTTGGTATCATCTGTGAGAATCAGATGGAGGATGGAAAACTCTGACTTCAGTTTATAAATAGCCGAATGCATCTCAACCAGATTAAACAAGAGTGTGTTCAATCATATGAAAAAGGAGTTTACCATCTTATGTGCTGACAAGTATGGGAATGTTACAATCTATAACTTAGACAGTTATTT
Organism: Ascaphus truei; assembly: GCF_040206685.1. NCBI lineage: Eukaryota > Metazoa > Chordata > Amphibia > Anura > Ascaphidae > Ascaphus > Ascaphus truei. The sequence goes on from NC_134498.1 coordinate 46,480,498, forward strand.
TCAACTTTTTTTTTTGGTTAAGGAACCCTATAATTATATTGCGAAATTCTGCGGAACCCCAACCCTCTCTAATAGCGCGTCTGAGATCAGATGCATTGTAAGGAACCCCGACCCTCTCTGATAGCGCGTCTGAGATCTGATGCATTGCAAGGAACCCCAACCCTCTCTAATAGCGCGTCTTAGATCAGATGCATTGCAAGGAACCCTGACACTCTCTAATAGCGCGTCTGAGATCAGATGCATTGCAAGGAACCCCAACCCTCTCTAATAGCGTGTCTGAGATCAGATGCATTGCAAGGAACCCCAACTCTCTCTAATAGCGCGTCTGAGATCAGATGCATTGCAAGGAACTCCAACCCTCTCTAATAGCGCGTCTGAGATCAGATGCATTGTCAGGAACCCCGACCCTCTCTAATAGCGCGTCTTAGATCTGATGCAGTGCAAGGAACCCCAACCCCCTCTAATAGCGTGTCTGAGATCAGAGGCATTGTCAATGCTTCTGTATTTGGTCCAATTTTCAAATGAACTGAAAATTGCAGGGAACCCTTTAGAGATGCCCGGGGAACCCAAGGGTTCCTAGGAACTCCTGTGGAAAAGCCCTGGCATAAACATTGGCACTGAAGGCCATTCGTCTCCCTGCTTCAAAACCAATGCACAATCTGTGCTAGACTTATCAAGTTATCTAGTTAAAGTAAATAGATTGTGCTATATTTGCACCATCTTTACAACAAGGAGACTTTGGAAAGTGATCCCCATTGTAACTCCAATGTATTATTTCTGCTAAAAGATTGTTACAATAAAATAATGACATTCTCTCACAATTACCCCACCTTGATTGTGCTGCTCCCAATGTGGTATTTAGCTCATGAGAAGAACAGTTCAAAGTCATGATTTATTAAAGGAAGGCATATTATTGGTATATCTCAATGATTGACGTGTGCTTAACGTGCAATCTTTTGCAAGGGAAATCGAAGAGGGCAGAATGGAATAATCACAGTTCCAGTTTAATTATTATGTTTCACCAGCTTTGTCTTTTCTGTATAAAGGGGTTCATCGATGTTCATCTCTTGTGCTTGCTCAATTCCAGGTGCGACGCTTGGTCAAATTCAGACAAATCACTGGAGCAAACCTCTTCTGATGACGTTTTCCTGGACTCTTTACAGTCTCAGCATTCTCTTAACCAGACTCTCTTCAGTGTTCACCATAATCACATGCAACCAGCAGGTGTCCTTGTGGCAGAGTCGAATGGATCATCTAGTGATTTCTCATCTTCTTCTCCATTGCTGGGACCTTCTTTAGCACAGACGTTTTCCATTGATAAAAGCCACAGTGGAATCAATGAAGTTGAGGTTTTGCCGAACACTCCACCACCAAGACCGCCTAAGCCAAACCACTTTTTGGAAGGGAGGCCCGAAGTGATCTCTGGTGGGATCCTCCAGAATGGACATTGTTTATCTGGAATGGTGCCTAGAAGGATTTCGCTATCCAGCTTGGACAATGTGCGGAACTGGAGAGGTAAAACAGCATTTCTTGAATTGCAGTACAATGAAAAATGTGAATATTTTTACATAGGGATAGTTGTGTTTGTCACTTAACGGATGCTGTGGTCCAGATTGGTTTATTAGCTTGCACACCTGTAGGCTGGCACGCTGATGAGGGTGTTAGAAATGTGCCACCGGGATTTCATTCCAGAAGTGGCTGCATGCATGTTCCTGATATACCATTGTAAAGCACTTTGGAATGGAAAATACCAATAGGAATGTATGTATAATACGTTTATTTATATCGGGGGAAATAAAGTACCAACAATGGGGATATAAAGCAGGAAGTGCATGGTTACATATAGCAAAGGGGGATTCTACCCCAAAGATCTTACAATCTAAGTCAGGAGTGGCAAACTCCAGTCCTCAAGGGTCCCCAAAAGGTCAGGTTTTAAGGATATCCCTGATTCAGCACAGGTTGCTCAATCAGTGACTGAGCCACTGAGAGAGACACCTATTCTGGAGCCACCATCCTGACCTGTTGGTGGCCCTTGAGGACTGGAGTTGGCCGCCCCTAATCTAAGTGAATGGAAAACATTAATATTATTTATTGTTGCATATACCTCCACCAACAATGACAATGACAGTAAACAGTAAATGGGATGTTTTTGTGCTTACTACTCAACAGGTTCAGCGCTTGCACAGTGTTAAGCACAGAAGTTATTTTTACTTTACTTTTCAACCCCTCGACCTGCTGTACAGACTAAAGTCTCTGAATGTCTCTCCGCTATAGCATCTTGGATGGCCCTTCGCCAACTCAAACTTAACATGGGAAAGACAGAGCTCCTCATACTTCCTCCCAAACCTGGCCCTACTGCCCCTTCTACATTACGGTTGGAAGCACTATCATTCACCCAGTAACACAAGCACGCTGCCTAGGGGTCTCACTTACTCCTCCCTCACGTTCTCCTCTCACATTCACAATGTAGCTAAATCCTGTTGTTTTTACCTCCATAACATTGCAAAGATTCGCCTTTCCTCTGTCGCTCTAATGCTAAAACTCTCACACAGGCCCTCATTCTCCCCCGTCTCGACTATTGTAACCTTCTACTGTCGGCCTTCCTGCCTCTCACCTGTCTCCCCTACAATCTATTCTAAACGTTGCTGCTAGAATCACTTTACTCTTTCCTAAATCTATCTCAGCGTCTCCCCTGCTGAAATCACCCTCCTGGCTTCCTATCAAATCCCGCATTACACGCAAAATTCTCCTCCTCACTTTTAAGGATTTACACTCTTCTGCCCCTCCTTACATCGCAGCCCTAATTTCTCACTATACCCTCCTCTGCCCCTCCTTACATCTCAGCCCTAATTTCTCACTATACCCTCCTCTGCCCCTCCTTACATCTCAGCCCTAATTTCTCACTATACCCTCCTCTGCCCCTCCTTACATCTCAGCCCTAATTTCTCACTATACCCTCCTCTGCCCCTCCTTACATCTCAGCCCTCATTTCTCACTCACTGCCCGACACCTCTGGAATGCCCTTCCCCCTCAATACCCGACTGGCACCCTCTCTCTCCACCTTTAAGACCCATCTTAATACACACCTCTTTAACGAAGCATATGGGTAGCTCCGTGGCTGATCTACTGTATACACCTCATACATCGACCTTGGCCCCCTGCAGACGCACTTACCAGAACACCTTCCTACTGTCTCTGTACGTTCTTCCTACTTACCCATTAGATTGTAAGCTCTTCGGGGCAGGAACTCCCTTTCCTATGGTTTCGTACCTAAAGCGCTTATTCCCATTATGTGTTTTATTAGTAGTATGTCCCGTGCATTACTGCTGTGACGCGCTGTGTACATGGATGGCGCTATGTAAATAAAGATTTACATATACATACAAGTGATCGTTCTTTTCTTCACAATGTTACTGATCAGCTTACAACGTTCCCTTGCAGGTGACCTGGAAGTATGTTCGTTAAGGACAAGAGATAAGAGGCTCAGTTTAAACCTGGTTTGTATTGTATATATTCATTAACACATTGTAATTGCTTTAGATTTTACTTTTGACATACTGTAAAGTAGTCCAGGGGTGCTCAACTCCAGCCCCCCACCGGCCCAGCAGGTCACGTTTTCAGGATATCCCAGCTTCAGCACAGGTGGCTCAATCAGAGGCTCCTCTGATTGAGCCACCTGTGCTGAAGCAGGGACTGATTGAACCACCTGTGCTGAAGCAGGGATTGATTGAGCCACCTGTGCTGAAGCAGAGATATCCTGAAAACCTGACCTGTTGGGGGGGCTGGAGGACTGGAGTTGGGCACCCCTGCAGTAGTCAGTGCATCTTGACCGCAAACTAAGGGGGCAGAATGTATTCCTGGCTGTGCTCCGAATTTTAGGTTAAGGTAGAATTCGGTCACACAGGCTAAACCGGACGGGCCCCGAATTCCTGATCCCAAAGTGAGCATAACACCTTAAGGCTGCGCTTATAGTGCTGGCGTCGCTTCAAAGCAAATGTATTGATGCCGTCGCGTGCGCTTATAGTGGAGGCGACGGCGCTACCAAAATCCTTACAGTCACTAGAATTTGATTTTGCGGAGACGGTCTCCCCATGTGACTGCCTATAAGCCAATCACACAGCCCCTCCTCTTCCCCCTTGCTGACTTCGCTCCCCTTGTAGCCAGCGACGTCTCTAAACCTGAACACAACTTTCGCAATGGCGGCGGGTGACGTCATCAGTCGCGTCGCCGGCACTATAAGCGCGGCCTGATACATTCCAAGCAGAGCAGCAGGTTATGGAGTGTCACAGAGGGATACAGCCCTGCAAGGCGCAGTTTGCAGCCGTGTGAATAAATGTTTGTTTTATGCTTTATTAAGACGAGTGCTGGATATGTTTCACAGGGCTCTGCTTCCCCCTACATCCCCCCAAAATACATTTGAAGGTTTTCACATTTGAATACGTCCCCCGGTAAGCCTCCTCTCTTTGAATAGAGTAGTGACTCCTTGTGGACATTTGTTGAATTTCAGGTGTACATTTAAAAGTATTCTCACATACAAAAAAGGCAAATTAAGCTGTTCATGAAACTAGTCATTAAATAGTAATTACGTGTTATTTTCATTCATATTAAAAGCACACTTTACTTTTTATTTTAAGAGTAAACAACGCTGTGTAGTGCTCTAACATAGACCTGACCATTTGCTGGATAATGTGTATGAAAACATAATTCCAAATCCTTGAAGTGTCCCACGATTAATAACCCTTTAAAGCATCACACCACTTCCATTGCATCAATAAGCTGGAAGAGCAACATCCCTTGCTTGATGAATACTCACACTTGCTTGTGTCCAGTCTCAACATTGAATAGGATATCTGTGGTGTATAAGGAGCAATTCACTCACTGTTAGATGGGTCTTTTGTGGGTCTTTTCTTCCATGGACGTGTGCTGCCTGTTCTCCAGGATATTCAGAGGTTTGATGAGGAGAGATGGAGCACTACAGGAAAAAACTGCTAGAGAGTTGTGTTCCCAATAAAAAGGTTTAATGGATTAGAGCATAGTACACAAAAAATGAGCCCTGGGGCCCCCACCAACGCGTTTCGAGCTTGCGCTCTTTCTCAAGGTGCATACCCTCTGGCAAATCCCCTTACCTGATATAGGTTCATTTTCCCGCCTTTCCTCGCAACTAACCCGTCGCTCAGTAGCGTCACCAGGAGCGCGCCATGTAGCCATGACGCCCCATGAGTCGCGCCGTCGCGCTGGGTAGAGTGGTGACGTCAGCGCGTCTTTGAACCACAACAACAACTTTATTTCTATCTCCTAACGAACACTAATAAAAAAACTTAAAACAACTTTATTGAACATTTTAATTATTAACAGTATACACTCTCCGTTCTGCACGAAGTGTGTATCTAAGGAAAACCTTATAAAAACAACTACAAAAGTATTAATACAATCCTTGGTAGTTAGTGATGTATTTTCTCTTTCTTGGAATGCCTCTATGTGACTTTTATAGACAATTTCAGTTAAACACAAGCATAAAGCAAGAGACAGTGTACATTTAAAAGTATTCTCACATACAAAAAAGGCAAATTAAGCTGTTCATGAAACTAGTCATTAAATAGTAATTACGTGTTATTTTCATTCATATTAAAAGCACACTTTACTTTTTATTTTAGACCCCTTTACACACATAAAAAGTTAAATAAGGTAAACTTATTGAAATATCCTTCTATCGTATTTGAATTACAATGTAATCGATGCCACAGAAGGACAGGCTGCAGTGTATTGAGATTTCTCACTTAATATTCTGGGTTTTGCTTTAGCTGCAGAACACCCGGTGAAGAAGAGAGTGTGTTTTATCTGTTGCAGATGAGGCAAAGCACAAAGTGTTAGGGAGAAATCTTAATAATGTGCAGTGTGTGTGTGTGTGTGTGTGTGTGTGTGTGTGTGTGTGTGTGTGTGTGTGTGTGTGTGTGTGTGTGTGTGTGTGTGTGTGTGTGTGTGTGTGTGTGTGTGTGTGTGTGTGTTATATACCCCCCCCCACACACACACACAAACACACACCCTCTTAGCAGCTCAAAACCCAGCCCACCGTATTATATAGGATATATATATATATTTGTGCCAGTGCTAACTAGCATCTCATGCTATTGGGTATAATATTGTTTTGTTTGCTCTTCTCTGTGCAGTGAAAGAAATACAAAAGACACCATATAAATTTGGGAGTGTAGGAACCTGCATATAGGATCACCTTCACGTGATTGCAGGCTTGAAATATTTAGGCTAAATCAAACATATTTACGAGGGGGAAAAAAACACAGAAAAAATATAGAAATAAACTAAATAATTTGTCATGTTTTATGTGCATTGGGACTTATATATATATATATATATACACACACACACACACACACACACACACACACACTTACATTGCAAAGTAGAAGTGGAGCAAAGCATATTTTGTAACAATATCGATAGTTGAGTCATTTCCAAGGTTGTTTTAATTTCATTGTTTTTCTTCACCTAGCCCAGGTGTGCTCCCCTGTACTCCTTCATGTCAGATGGGTCAGAAGACAGCTACGTCCCCATGAACCCAAACGCTTCTCCGCCCGTCTCCGAGTCGGACTGCAGCGTCGATGGTTACATCCCCATGAGTCCGGTAACGGCAGCTTTCACTTTCCCAGCTCCGGTCAACTCAAAGGTTTCCAGCCCGTTGCCCGAGCTCCCCACCGACTTGGAACCACCGCCGGTGAATCGCGACCTGAAGCCACGTAGGAAGTGTAAGTGACATGGAACAGTTTCATCCACCAGTAGACTTGGGCATCTTGCAGGTTCTTAATCTCTTCCTCCCTTGTTCTTTCCACCCAAGTGATGGCTTCAGGCAGGGGTATTTAATCCTAGGGTTTGGGTTAGTAACCCCTTCATTGACGAGGGACCTGCTTTTGTCACTGTAGGAGTTGAGTGCCCCAAAGTCTTACCAACCCTCTATTGTTAGATGGGCATGTAAGATATTTATTTGTGATGTATTTCAGGTCTTTGTGGCCCTGAATGAGGTCAGATTGCTATTTATTACAGAATAGTTAAGATGTTGAGTAACTCACCAGAAGAACACACTTCCTCACCATTTGTAACTGGTTTCCAACCTAAGTTTGGAAATGCACCGAACATACAGTAACTCTGTTGCTAATTTTACAGTTCTGAGGTATTGGTCCTGGGGTATTGGTCCTGGGGTATTGGTCCTGGGGTATTGGTCCTGGGGTATTGGTTTTGGGGTATTGGTTCTGATGGATAGTAATCTCTTTGCAAGTAGTGATACACATGTATTGGAGCAAAGTAAAGTTTTTGCAGATGTTGCTATAGCACAGTGATTCCCAACAGGGTTCAGCAACCCCTAGGGATCTGTGAGGGATCTCAGGCAGTATAGTGGCTTCCTGGGCCCATGTGGGGACTGCGCACTTAGTAAGACCCTCCCCCCCCCCCCCCCCCGAATTTAATTTATATGCCTTGGGTGAGAGCGTGGGACTTTTGTAGCCGCTGCGCCTCCCCTGGAAAATCTCACGCATCCCCGGGGGGGTACCCCCCCCCCATTTTGCGCACCTCCCCCATTTTGCGCACCCCTGTTCTAGATCATTAAAACTCCCTAGTTTTTCTGATGACGGACAAAATGATAGAAAAGGCCCGAGAGATCAGTGCAGCATATGCCATAAACTTTCAAGGTATCGCAATAAAGATACAAAACAAATTCTGAACATCTCCTAAAACCCACACCGCGGTGGCAGCCTTCAGATGTGTGCCGCGTTCATACGTTCCTTGGTTGATTAATTCATTCCGTGCTCCTGTCTTCACAGCGCGTCCTCCTCCACTGGACCTGCGAAGCCTATCTACTATCAGGGAACACGCTCCTGCAACCCAAATGTGGACAGTGCCTTAGTAAGTGCTCGTCTTATCCTGATGGTAAAATGCTTGTGAAATTACCAGCCTGCACCCCTCTTGCAAACCTCTGCCAAAACCACTCTTTGCCTAAATTGTCACCACTTTATCATCTAATATATATATATACATATATATTCTTTCACCTAAACCTTACAAGGAGTTTTGAGGGTAGTATTGTATTTGTGATCGTTTTTGGCGGTAATCCAGTGCACCATGCTGTTTTTGTTTTGTTTGTTTTTTGCAGTTTACTATAAACTGGTTTATTATTTAGTTCTTGGTTATTTTAAAACAATTATTTGGATAAATCTGACTAATATCATCAATGAACTTTAGAACCGGGCTAGGCAGAATGAATGTTGCTAGGTGAAAATGCCACATTGTGGTTGTCCATGATAAGGTATGTTAGCCCTGATCGGGGGTCCCCATGCTGCCCTGGGATTCTGCCCCGGGATTCTGCCCTGGGATTCTGACCTGGGATGCTGCCCCGGGATTCTGCCCTGGGATTCTGCCCTGGGATGCTGCCCTGGGATTCTGCCCCGGGATTCTGCCCTGGGATTCTGCCCTGGGATTCTGCCCTGGGATTCTGCCCCGGGATTCTGCCCCGGGATTCTGCCCCGGGATTCTGCCCTCGGATTCTGCCCTGGGATTCTGCCCTGGGCTGCTGCCCTGGGATTCTGCCCCGGGTTTCTGCCCCGGGATGCTGCCCTGGGATTCTGCCCCGGGATGCTGCCCTGGGATTCTGCCCCGGGATTCTGCCCTGGGATTCTGCCCCGGGATGCTGCCCTGGGCGGCTGCCCTGGGATTCTGCCCCGGGATTCTGCCCTGGGTTTCTGCCCCGGGTTTCTGCCCCGGGATTCTGCCCCGGGAATCTGCCCCGGGTTTCTGCCCCGGGTTTCTGCCCTGGGATTCTGCTCTGGGATTCACTCTGTGTGACAGCTTCACTGGAAACATTTTGCATTTTTATCTCTGTAGCAGATGCCAGCTCACTTATCCCGATTGCAGACTCCAAAAGATATAGTTTACCCAGATTTCTTTTCCTTTTTTATTGTTCCTTCTGAAATGATTCAGACCCTTCATGCAATATGCTGTGCAGCTGCCTTCCCAACGCTGGAGAAGGTTTAAGTTCCATTCATTTCAATATAGGTGTAGTTTCTTCCAGCACAGTGGAGCAGCTTCCTGTATATTTAATATGGGCCGTAGTTACCAATTTAATTTCAAGTTGGCACCGTTTGCTTCTGCCAAACTCAGTCATTTCTTCTCTCTCTCTAACAATGCATGTGGGCCTAGGATAATTATACCTGTAATTATATTGTGAAATTCTGTGGAACCCCAACCCTCTCTAATAGCGCGTCTGAGATCAGATGCATTGTAAGGAACCCCGACCCTCTCTAATAGCGCGTCTGAGATCAGATGCATTGTAAGGAACCCCAACCCTCTCTAATAGCGCGTCTGAGATCAGATGCATTGTAAGGACCCCCAACCCTCTCTAATAGCGCGTCTGAGATCAGATGCATTGTAAGGAACCCCAACCCTCTCTAAGGCCTCGGTCCCGCTGCGCTCGTTGGCGCGGGCGGCGGGTCGCGAGTTCCCCACCAGCAGGGGAATCCTCGCGAGCCGGTCCCGGTCCCCCCTGGCTGCACAGCTGACTACACGCTGTAGCGCGTCAGCCGCTGGAGACACCAGAGAATGGTGTTTCCTAGCGTTGACGCGTGACGTGTGTGGCTGTGAGCCAATGGGGAGGGGAGGCTTCGGGAGGAGGAGAGGCTTCGGGGAGCGGGGAGGAGTGAAAGCAGGTGAGTGCCTTTCTCTGTGTGTGTGTCTGAGTGCGTGAGTGCCTGTCTGCGTGTGTGTGTGTTTAAACTTACCTTCCAGCTCCAGCCCGAGTCCGTGGAGGGAGGGGGGGGAGAGTAGCGGGTCCCTCCGCTCAAGCCACGCCCCCCCTCCCTGTCAAACCTCCCACCTCCCGCCCACCTCCCGCTCCGGCTCCCGCTCCCTACAGACCGCAGATCGCGGTCTGTGTATCTCAGCGCACCGCCTAACAGTGCTTCTGAGATTGGATGCATCGTATCTTCTGTATTTGGTACAATTTTCGAATGACCTGGAGATTGCAGGGAACCCGTTAGGTATGCCTCAGTCTTTGACTGGGCCATTGATTGAGCCACCTGTGCTGAAGCTGGGATATCCTGATAACCAGACCAATTGGAGGGGCTTGAGGACTGGAGTTACACCCCTGGTAATCCATAAACCTCTCATGGTGTGACTGTTAATAAAGGGGATGTAAGTCTGTTGTTGATAGGCGGTATCGCGACACACGGAGCTGCTGGCCACGTCCGTGGCATTGTTTGTTCCACACAAAGCGTTCCGTTTGTTCGTTGGACTGAAAGTCTGAGCTTCATGACCGGGCATCAGGGATCTGCAGCCGGGCCTCAAAGGGGCAGTCTTATTTATTGTAAATATTGGGAAATGAAAGCTAATAGCCACGTGGCACCTGCAGAAGCAGCGGCTCAGTGAGTAAACGCGCTGATAACAATGACACTGAGCGTGGATCAATTCCCGGGGTCAGCTCTGTGTGACCTCCAGCAAGTCACTGTTTCTCCATGTGCCCCAGGCACCCCCAAAATAGATAGTAAGCTCTGCGGGGCAGGGACTCGTGCCTGCAAAAATGTATCTGTACAGCGCTATACAAGAAAAACTACTATTAATTAGAAAATGATATTATATTCCCTAGCAGTTGTGACTTTTGTTTCAGAATCTCTTACGCAGCAACAAATCGCAGGATTACAACTCATTTACTTGTAGGAAAGGCTCCTGTGCGAGCTGCTGTAATCATTTCAAAGATGCGGGGATCGGGGTGGAATTTGAACCCAGTTCTTTGGAAATTCATTGTAGGGCAGGGGTGTGCAAAATGGGGAGGGGGGCAAGGATGTGCAAAATGGGGGACGCGAGATTTTCTAGGGGGGGGTGGGCACGGCGGTTACAGAGGTCCCACGCTCACGCCCAAGGCATTTAAATTAAATGCCGGGGGACAGCGTGAGGCCTCTGTAAATTCTCTTACCTCGGCTTCCAGCGACACGTCGTCATGGCAACGCGGCATCAAATGACAAATGATGCACCGCCATGGCAACGTGACATCACATGAACCCGTGGCGTCATTTGATAGCGAAGCCCAGGTAAGGGGGGGGGGGGAGAAGAGCAGGCGGGGGGGCAGCATGCAGGGGAGCGCAGGGGGAAAAGTTAGCGCACCCCCGCTCTAGGGTCTCTAACATGTATGGGGTCGATGCGTCAAAAACGTGGTCTGCGCTGATGCATAAACACACGCCGCAGCATATTCATTAAGTACGTTTATTTCTACTACTGTAGAATTTGCACAAGTTGCGCTGGTTTTCTGCGCTAAGAAAAAAACGTCGAAAACCAATGCAGAGAACCGCCAAGAAAAGTAACGCGAGCCGCACATTCCTTAATCCCTGCGCCAATAAGCAAATGTTACTCCTCCTCCTGCCCGTTCTCATCGCAGACATACCCGAAAATGGTGCAACTAAGGTTAATACAGAGACGCAGCTTGGCGCAGGTATATTTCAGCGCGAGCTGCAACAAAACAATTACTTTGTGCCTACATTTTGCCCTTGATAAAACAGGACAGGCACGCCAAGATCCAAAAGTGACAATTTTTCCTCAACGTTTCGGTGCTCTTGATAAAGTCTCCGTTGGGAGCCGAAACGTTGAAGAATAAATGTCACCTTTGGATCTTAAGAGTGCCTGTCCTGTTTTATCATATAAGATGTGCTGCCTTGCTGACACAGTCTGCACCCTAGCGTGCGTGCGTGTGCGTGTGTGTGTGTGCGCGCGCGTGCGTGCGTGTGTGTGTGTTTTATAAAGAGCCCAATATTTTTCACCAGAACTGTACTGAAAAATTGACAATGAAAAAATAAATATATATAAAATATATGCAGAATAAAGGGAAGAATCTGACCAACTAAAGCCAAAATGACCTGCAGTGCGGTCACTACTTCTGGCTCTTTGAGCTAAGAGTTTTGTTCCAAAATTGAGTTCCGTTTTTCACACTAAAGAGATGTTTTGTTCAGTAGATATTTAGGGAATTTCCGATAACTGTGTCTGCCTGGGGATGAACTGTATGGTATCTGTGGTATTATATGGTATTAAATCGGCCTTGAAACCACTTTATATTAAGCTAAATGGAAAATATTTAAGGCCGTTTATAATTGCCTGCACCGTACACACTTGCAAACATCTGCACAAAGATCACCTTCCTTTGTACAGTGATATCAATGCAAGTTATTACAAGAGTATTAGCAGTGTGTTATAAAGCCATCGTTGTCTCCACGTTTGTGGGTGTGGGTGTGAATCAGAACGATGCCTTGGATCAGAAATGTTCCCTGAGAAAGCAGCTGTGAGCACATTCTAGCACATTCTAGACACACAGATCACGTCTGCTGGAATTCATACTGGGTGGACAATTCTCATAAACTCATTTGTCTTGATGACTGGTTTATCGTCAAAACGTTTATTCCAGTGCAGCCTGAATCCTGCTGTTTGCCAGCGGACTTCACTGACATACTGTTATTTCTACCACAGTTGCAGGAGAAGGGTTTGTTTATTGCACAAATGTGCAATGTCAGGATTTGGCTGACTTTCACAGCATCTGTGACATGCTTCCTTGACCTCTCTCGTGTTTTTCTTTCCTAGCAATCGAACCAGCTTTATCTCCCCAGAAAGTGACTGTATTAGGTCAGCAAATATATTTGCCAATTCTGTCTCGGGAGAAGAGGAGGAGAGCTACATACAAATGGTAATCGTCTATTCCAAGCAGAAGAAGAAGAAGAAATAAACTGTTTGTTTTGAATGCAGCAGAGACAAATATGGGGCTATTTGCTCATTCTTTTTGATTTTCTAAAGCGCTGGAGAGAATGTGTTGCTCTGTATTACACCAGGGGTGGCCAACTCCAGTCCTCAAGGGCCACCAACAGGTCAGGCTTTCAGGATGTCCCTGCATCAGCACAGGTGAGCCACCTGTGCTGAAGCCGCGATAATCCGTAAACCCTGATCTGTGGGTGGCCCTTGAGGACTGAGGTTGGCTAGTCAACGACAGACCAACTAATTGAGTCACCTGTGCTGAAGCAGGGATATCCTGAAAACTTGACCTGTTGGTGGCCCTTGAGGACTGCAGTCGCCCACTGTGGCACAGAAACAGTTAAGAAAAGGCTGCGCGTGTTCTCTGCTTAGTCCAGTTGGATATCTTTGACAGCCCCAATATTCAGCATTGCACGGACACAGATACAGTACTTGCTTCACACAGTGGGGAGCAAGGGGATTCCAGTGGGAATCATTGTCGTCCATAAACTGTGTGCCAAATGTGCTGGTGTTTGCGAGATATCTGACAGGTCAGCGTCCTGGATAACACAGCGCCATGTTTTGACAACGTTTCCTGACGTTGGAGATGACACTGGCATCTCAGCCTTGGCACGGGCAGTGCTACATTTTTGCAGAAAGTGGTGCAAAGTAAAGGTTGTTTTAAAAACCCCCTTTGTGATGTGATTGTGTTTGCTTGACCCGTGTTTCTCCCTTGTTTTCCCACCAGGAGCAGAGGCAGGGAACATCCCCTAGCAATGGGAGTTTCCCATGGCCAAGGAAGTTCAACCTTGACTATCTGGCATTGGATTTTAATTCTGCGTCCCCTTCTCCTGTACAGAAGGTAGGCACCGTCAGTGAGCGTGCACTCCATTCATCCTGCGGGAGGGAGGTTATCAGAATAAATGCTCAAATACCTGGAAATCCAAGTGTTCGACTGCAGTGGGGTCCGCCACAGCCAGCCGGTTCTCCAATAAAGTATGTTTATTTAAGGGTTCATTTAGCGGTTAGGATAGGGGTTTCAGGGCAAGGGGTTTGGTCTTTAGGTAGGGAATTAGAATATGGAGTTTAGGGTAAGGGGTTAAACTTTTTAGGGTAGGGGATTAGGGTTAAGGTTTTTAGGGTAGGGGGTTAGCGTAAAGGGTTAACATTTCTAGGGTAGGGGTAGTGTTAGTACAAGGAGTGAAGATTAGGGGTTTTTAGGGTAAAGGGTGAGGTTAGGGGCTTACCTTGGTGGTGAAGCGGCCGGCAGCGAGAGGTCCTGTGGCCAGGTGAGTAGCGGCTAAAAAACGGCGGTGATTTGGTTGCTGTTAAATGGCGATGACCAACTGTCCCAGACAGGTGTAAGCATGTAACCGGTGTAATCACGTAACCGTGCAATCACGTAACCCACGTAACCGTGCAATCACGTAACCCGTGTAACCGGTGTAATCACGTAACCGTGCAATCACGTAACCCATGTAACCGTGCAATCACGTAACCCGTTTAACCGGTGTAATCACGTAACCGTGCAATCACGTAACCCATGTAACCAGTGCAATCACGTAACCCGTTTAACCGGTGTAATCACGTAACCGTGCAATCACGTAACCCACGTAACCGTGCAATCACGTAACCCGTGTAACCGGTGTAATCACGTAACCATGCAATCACGTAACCCATGTAACCGGTGCAATCACGTAACCCATGTAACCGGTGTAATCACGTAACCCATGTAACCGGTGTTATCACGTAACCGTGCAAGCATGTAACCGGTGTTATCACGCTCCTCTGCCATGTATTCCGAATGTTGCGGATTGTATCGTATGACGCCCCTCCTCAGATTCTTGTGCAGCTTCCCATGAAATTCACTGTAACTGCGAATATTCTCCTCGCTGTGCACATTGAATCGAAGACGTGATTTTGTGCGGACAAACTGTCTGCCATAAGTCTTACAGGTTACCAGTAGATATAATTCTAAGGTGTTATAATAGTGAATAAAGTTGATAATAACATTACAAAGAATGAAAGACTGTTTAGACACAAAAATATGCATTTCAGAATATATACTGGGTTTTGCATTTTTAAGCCACAGAATTCATATCCCTGTGTTAATGGAGCATTCCAAGCAATATCCTACGTGTGTTTTTTATTTTATTTAATAAATCAGTTCTCTAGTATTAGATAATACTTACTACCTTTTTTATTGCATTATTATTATTCTTTTTATTAAAATCTCAATTAGTTTAAATAAATGGACCATCCTTTGATTTCTATAGCAGGCTTTAGCCCACCTCCCCAGCAGTGCAAGATCTTTGCAACACTTTCCTGTTTGTGATCATTTGTTGCCAATTTTCCCAGTAGTTTGAGCTGCAAACTGTAACAATAGATAATGTCACTTTAGTAATATCAGGATTCATTGTAGCTGCTGAGTCACACTGACTGGAGAATTGATTTGAAACTGAAAGGCGGACATTTAGTGGGATCTTTGCCAATTGATCACGGGAGAACCAATCGATTGGCAGCTTAGGTAATTTGCTTTCAATAAAGGTAACCAAAGACTGCATATTAAAACAAATATATATATATATATATATTTTTTTTTTAAGTTGTTTGGACTGCCTCTTTAAACGGACTAACAATTCAGTATTTCACCTCCGGCTACAGCTCATGGGGCCTGGAGGAAAATGTGGTGTGTTAGAAACAGAGGATCCAGTATGGAAGAAATTCCATGTGATCGTGTATTTGTCTTTGGGAGAGAAATCTCCCCCTCTGCCCCTTACAACAAGAATCTTTTTACTAATAGTAATAATAATAATAAAACAAAAAATGTACAACGCTTTGTGAGTTTGGAATTGGGACTTACACACACCTCCTAAAACAAAATGGCAAACACAGATAAGAGAAGGGGCTGTTTGTTGTATAGTAAGGCTTTTTCGTGTACCTGTCAGAATATTGTTATCCTTATTTCACGTATGAGTTTATACCTGGAGGGATTTGTAACTTTCTCGGTGTTGTAGGGTTGTGCACCGTATTGCAGAGCAAAGCTACACTTATATAACATTATTGTAATAGCCCAGAAATGCAACATACACTATCCTATAACCTGTACATTTTGGCTGTACCTCTGGTTATAATCTGTTTGGCTGTGCTCCTCATGCATCAGGGACTGATTGAGCCACCTGTGCTGACGCAGGGATATCCTGAAAACCAGACCTGTTGGTGGATCTTGAGGACTGGGGTTGAGAACCCCTGTAATAGAACACTAAGAAACCAAGACACTCTAAGGCAGCGTCCATGTTTAGTGCTTGCGGGCGGAGGCGCGCTGAGGCGCGCTTCCGCTCGGCACTGAGCCCCTACAGCCGCAATGAGAGCGGCTTTAGTAAGGGCTCGCCTACGCTTCCGCGCGCTTGCGGAAGCGTAGGTCTTAGGGAAATTTTACATTTTCCCGCTCGCCGGAGCGCAGGGCCGGTCACGTGAGCGGTTCACCCAATGAGGGCGAACCAGCTCCGTGACGTCACTGGCCCGCCCGCCGACACGCCCCCGACACGCCCCTGGACGGCGTGCTGTCTAAGGCCAGGGAAAGCACCCGCTTTCCCTGAGCCTCAGCGCGCCTCCGCCCGCCCGTCAGAACCATGGCCGAGGCCTTATAAAGAGGTGCACTCCCAAGAAACGGTATTTATTACACCCACATATTTATATCACAGAAACCAGCCCTGTGAAGCAGCAAGGACACGTTTCAAAATAACTCGAGCAGTTCATTAAAACAAACAACCTAAAAGAAAAAAGATTAGTGGGGAGAAATAAAGATGTCTCCCCATTCCACATGGGTAACTATTTCCTGGAGGAGCAGTGTGGCTCGCCATTCAAGCATGACTCAAAATGGTGAGGCAATGGACAGCGATTAAACACATCTCTCTGCATATCGACAAGCACGTTTTACAGGCTGAGGGGTATCGGGGGAAATACACTTAAAACCTATATGTTGGGTCATATCATATGAAGAGTGGGCTATGCAATGTAGCTATTGATACCACGTCTGTTTCTTTTAAACACGAAAATAAAGGTTGGACATCTTCTTAGAAAGGTATACAGGGATATACCTAATAAGTAACATGGGAAGGATGTTGATCCAGGGAGTAATCTGATTGCCAATTCTTGGAGTCAGGAAGGAATTTTTTTTCTCCCTTATGAGATATCATTGGATGATATGACACTGGGGTTTTTGTTTGCTTCCTCTGGAATATACTGTAATTGCGGATATAGGATACAGTATCTGACGTCTGAATTTGACATAGATTGAAATTGCTGGGCATATTTCTTTTTTCAACGTCAGCTACTGAGTTTGGGTGTAACTGATTTAAGGGGCTTGATGCTGAGCACGACTCTCATAGCTCGCAATTATATATTTTTTGCACTATTTTGTGGCTTTTTTAGCCCACGCATGGTTTCATTATGCCTATATACATACGAGCCGGGCTCGATTTGTGAACCACACTGTTTATCCAGGAATTAGAGTTACTCGTGGAATGGGGTAACGTCTTCATTTTTTTCTTCTCTCCACTAACCTTTTTTTCACATTTGTCTCTATGTTGTTAGTTTTAGTTTTAATGAACTGCTCGAGTTATTTTTAAACGTGTCCTTGTTTCATAGCGTGGCTTTCTGTAATATAAATATGAGTGTATAATATATATTGTCTCTTTAGAGTGCACCTGTTTGAGTCTTGGTTTCTTAGTGTTCCATTAGAAACTTTTTTTTGAAATACCATTTTGATACTATTTAGGGTAGCACCTGAGCTATTGAGGCTTATATAATCTATATAGTACATTTACTTAAATATATTGATGAGTGCAGGACATTTGTATGTAGTTGCTTTTACATATATGTAAAATGCGTGGCACAGTGCCCAGTCTGCACAATTAAGCATTGTTGCCACTTCATTTTGCATTACAAGTATGCAACAATAATGAATTGGCTTCTCTAGAGATAACATACATTACCTAAAACAAGTATCATTTACGTGCCTACTGTATGTCTATCCATCCGTGTTAAGTCAGCAGCTTGGGGAAAAGTTAGTGCGTGGGTTTTGAATACAGATGTTTGTGGGTTCAGTTCTTGCCTGGACTTCCCTAAGATAGACACCTGAGTACGCACGGTTTCATGTCTAACTACAAACTTCTGCTTTCCCACAGAAACCATTTCTCTCTGAAGAGCAGCGAGTGGATTATGTTCAGGTGGACGAGAAGAAGACGCAGGCCTTGCAGAACACTAAACAAGAATGGAGTGACGAGAGACAATCGAAAGTTTAGTTCATTGTTTGTTTGTATGTTTGTTTTTTGCACTAGAACATTTTGACAATGCAGCTAAAGATGATAATGACACTTTTTCAATCCCGCCAAGGAAAATGAACAGCATTTTTCAATAAGCCAAGGGATGAACTGTTTTTGCTTTCAAAAAGAATTCTCAAGGAATACGGTATGTTGAGATATTTTTACAACAACAACAACAACAACACCACCACACTATGACTCCGTCCATTCTGCTTCATTTGGAAGTGTTGAACTCCACATGTCGGTGTATTTGTGAGTATATGCAAGGACACATGGGATTAAAGTAGCTGGATGGCAGCACTGGACCCAAAGCGAGGTTAGCCGAGTCCAGCAGAAAACGTTCTCATTCTCCTTTCATTTCCCATTATGCAACAAAGGGTCCATCTGTGGAGCTGTGCTACGGCAGTTCTTAATCACAGACTGATGAAGGTAAACGGTGCCGACCTTGGGTTTATCGGCTGACTCCAGAGGCTTCCGAGTGCAATTTAGGAGTGTGGCCCATTCCCAACTGGGATCAACCCTTGCACCCTTAAATACAACTAAGTTTCGGCATGCTGGCGCCTCTGTCCCTAAACTCCTGTAAGAGCAGCGTGGAAGCCTTTTGTAGACAGACTAAGAAGAATGGGACATCTACTGCAAGCTTGTTACTGTTTTTAAGGGCTGTAACTCTGAACCCATGTTAGTACTGGGTATTAGAGTGCCAGGAATGCGGTAACCTTCTGTAGATGAACCTACTCTGCTGTTATAAACATACCTCATGGAAGTGCTGGCGATTCTGAGGTTACAAAATTGCAGCTGCTCTAAAGTCAATGGTTTTCCACCCAGACTGTTTTTTTAGTTGCTTGTACGATTATTATGCATCATTTGTGCCAGCAGACAACCTGCTTCAGTCTAGAGAATACTTTTATACCCGTTGATGTTTTGCACTCCGTGACTTTGTATCGCCTGTGAGATAAAAAAAAAAATTATCTTGTATACTAATAACACAAATGGTGATGGTAAGGGTAATGCAAATAACAGCACAAAGTGCTTTGTTCTGCGTAGAGAACCTAAAAACACCAGATTAACCCCTACACTTCCAAATGTCCTGAATCCTCCAATATCGCAGTGCTTGGCTTTATTAACGTGTGGTGTTGGTGTGAGACCCAACTCTGTGTTGACGATACAATCCCGAGCTGGTTAAGTGTCTGGCCACAGCCTGAGTGCATGCAAAGTGTGACTGTTTCAGCACCCCTCTTATGCCGCGTTTATATTGGGGGCGCGCGACGGAACGCCTGGCATCACGCGCACCTGTCAGCTGAGCGATTTCTGCTCTTAGCGTTTGCGCAGCCGGAGGCGTGGCGGACGCGTCACACGGCTGGTACACCCTCATTGGCTGAACCGCTCACGTGATGCGGCCGCCGCGCGACAACAAAATCATTTGTAGCTTGAAAATTTCTGCTGCGCGGTCGCTCTGCATCGCGCTCGTGCGCACTACGGCCACCCTCATTGACATCCACAGATTGTGTGGAAATCACCTGATTAAAGATGGATACCTGAAACATTGCTATACAATCTTGGAATTCCTCTTTTGCACTTTCTTCTATGATTCTATTTTGGAATCGGCCCGTATTACACTCCTGTCTCCTGCTTTGCCAGCACATAGTATAGAGGTCTGGGCACACATGGATGTTACTTCGTGTGACAAAGGTTCTCCAACTATCCCCTAGGGCAGGGGTGCAACCCTCAAGCCCCTCCAACAGGTCAGGTTTTCAGGATATCCCAGCCTCTGATTGAGCCGCCTGTGCTGAACCAGGGACCGATTGAGCCGTCTGTGCTGAAGCAGGGACTGATTGAGCTAACCTGTTGGTGGTCCTTGAGAACTATGACTTTAATCTTTGTTCCCCCTCCCCCGCCCCCCCCAACCCTCTAACATTTATTCCAGGCAGCTCTTTCAGTAACTACCAGTGCTGAAGACCGCCTGTTTTACACAGTATTTGTGAAATATACATTCTGCATCTCTACAATTCAGTGGCTGAAGCATTACATCATGTGTGCGAGCCCCCCCCCCCCCCCATACATTTGTAGGAATGTCCTCCACATGGAGGAGAGACATTGACGTGGTCCGTGATCAGGAGACTTCAGAGCCCCTCTGCTGGTTGATATGCCGGCATTTCAGAGAAGGATTGGGAATGTTTGTAAATGCTTATTACAATTTAATATATGTGACTTGGCATGAAGAGTGCTATGCAAGTGTTACATTTCAGGTCACACACAACAATCATATTGTCCTTTTAAAGTTTATTTTAAAGATAAATTGACATAAAATCGGGTTCATTTGTGCATTTTCTCTGCATACTTTATTCCTTTTATGAAGGCTGTGAACATATAACACAGATTGTCAATCTAAAACCGACGCAAAAAGCCAGGTGCCGTTCCCAATATGTTTCGCACTTGCCAAATGTTTATTGGTGACTCGTCTGTATAAATAGAAATCAGAAGCCATAAAAAAACACAGCAAGACAAACAAATAACTGATTTGTGCACCTACACTATCCATTGAGATCCAGTTCAGTCTTTATATCATAATAATAATATTATAATAGAAAATAAAAGTAAAAACTCTATGATAACATTTAAATGACAGTCCCAGTCCTATATAGGTAAATATGTACTATATAAGACAATATGCATGGAGGATCCAACTCTAGTCCTCAAGAGCTACCAACAGGTCGGGTTTTCAGGATATCCATGCTTCAGCACAGGTGGCTCAATCAATCCCTGCTTCAGTACAGGTGGCTCAGTCTTTGACTGAGCCACCTGTGCTGAAACAGAGATATCCTGAAAACCTGACCTGTTGGTAGCTCTTGAGGACTGGAGTTGGCTACCCCTGCAATATGCACTGTAGTACCCCCTCTCCTCCAGATCCTCCATCTCTTAAAGGGAAAAGAATATGGGTTTGGTTTGACTATCTTTATCCTTTTGCCATGAAACACACTGATGCATAATACCCTGTGAGCCCCCCTGGAACTAAAGATGTGCATTAAACAAATAACTTATCCATTAAAAATAATCATTTTGATCATCTTTGCAGCAACGCTTAAGGGATTCATCAAACCATTACTGCTTGGTTCAATGAGTCCCACTTTACTTACTTTTACATAGACTGGAATAAGAAGTTCACCTACTGTATTTCTCCGGTCCATTACAAATTAAAACTGCGAAGCATGTGGGATTTCTTTAGCTTATCCAAAACACGGTCACCCTTTGCCCATTACTCCCTGGGCCGCTTACAGAATAAAATGTTATTCTCTTGATACAATAAAACGATGATGAGATGTAACAATGATGAATAGGTTGGGCCTGACCGTGGAGATATGAGAGTAAATACTAAGCTAACGCAAAACCATCTGACCCAATCTACACTATTTATAGCCATTATTGGGCTGACATATCACTGGTAAACGTTTTACTTGTGCATAAGCTGTGCAAACTGAAGATGGGAGTTTGCACTATGGAATTAACCCTCTCATCTGATGAAGAGACCTGCAGTCTCACAAGCGTACGTATGTATATGTTTATTTATATAGCGCCATCTATGTACATAGCGCTTCCCAGCATAATAATATCACGTAACATGGGAATAAGTGCTTCAGAAAAAAGTAAGATTTAGGAAAAGGAGTTCCTGCCCCGAAGAGCTTACACTCTAAGTGGTAAGTAGGGAGACCTTACAGAGACAGGAGGGTGTTCTGGGAAATACGTCTTTAAGGGTTCAAGGTCAGTGCATATGCGATGTATAGTATCAGCCAGCGGAACTTATGCACAAGAAAACCTCATACGATTGATATGTTGGGTCAAATAAAACTACAAAGTATCTTACTCTTTCTGGGACCAATACAGAAAGCTATAGTAAAGATGGGTCTCAGTAAAGTCATTCATTCCATTAGCAGCATATATACCCTGGCAGGAATCAGGGAGAAAGTGGTTGGCTGTTCAGAATGGGCGGGTGTCATTATGTGGCAATGTTGTTAGATTGCAAAATTCCTCTGTAAAAAAAATAAGGGAAGAGTCATTTAAAGGTTACTGCAGAACGAAGCAGATCCCCGCTGCAAACTGTTCTCAGATCTGCTGCACGCTGACTCAGGAGTTCTTCGAAGCTTATCTTTGTACCCAGTATCTTTTTACCGACTGCCTTTTGTAAAAGTCTCCTGCCAAAACCAATACAAAAATCAGCCAGATTTATCAAAGAAAAGGACACAATCTTTTTTTTTTTTATTATTATCAATAGTGTGTGATATAACCCTCCCATTGTGTTACAGGATTCTCCAGCACTACAGGGGTTAAAACAGAAACGCGATTGGTTGCAAACCGTCTTTCATTCGCTTGTTCTTGAAGTATCTTATCACTTCCCAAGTTTTCCCCAGACTTGCTCAGGTATATCAGAAATAAAACCTCGGAAGCAGGGCACAGGTTGGCATACAAAACAGGGATTTCTTGAAAGGTGTTGTATTACATTTCAAAAGTTGAATATATAGTACACAGTATATATTTCAAATAGTAATTTAAGCATTACATGTTGTACATAAATACACACATTATATATAAAATCTATATGCACACACACACACACACACACAAATCACTGGAAATGCATTAACATTCATCTCTGTTTTGAAGGTATTTGTAATAAAGAGCATAATATAAACACCCTTCCTTGTGTTATTTTTGTTGTACATATTTGCACATCCAATGTAACTTTTTTCTAATAAAATGTCGATGAAAACTTTTCATTGCAAACACTGGCCTTTTTTTCCTATTTTCTGCTTATTTATTTGTTGTCTTTCAACGCCGCCTTTGTCAGAATGACATCTATTTATGGCACGGCGGAAAAAACCTGAGTCGCTGTGCTCCTTTTTTCCCCCCAACATATTGCACAGTTAAATTAAAAGGCTGTTCCATTTCATAATAAAGCATCCTGTCGGTGCTACAAATCTCTTATTAGTAGGATTGTTTATTTTGGAGGTGACAACCTTAATTGCTCTCAACGTGCTGCTCTCCGCCATCTTGTTAAGGCCACTTGCTTGAAAGGGTAGTTCAACCTGGGGGCCAAAGTGAACTAGGACTCGTTATATGCCGGGTTATAGGTAAGCGATTGATTTTATAGCACCAGTTTTCAAATGACGAATGTTATTATGGTAACTGAGCTTTTTTTTAAAGCTTTACCTAACCTCCTAGACTTTTAGGAGGACGGTGTCCCAGTTCCATATGACAGTTAAGTCAGGGCTCGTAAGGTGACTTTACCTAGCACAGCAGCGGGCAGTATGTTCCCTGACGTAACGTGCGAGGCTCACAGCTAATTATATGCAAAAACGGCGTCCGTGCTGCGTCTCACTTGCATAACGGCAGGTTATTTAGCATAATGTTGCGTTTATAATCCAATAACGCGACGTTATGACGGTGTTGGCTTTACGCCTATTGCAGACGCCCTAAATAGGGCTAGGTATTTTCTGTGGAGAGGAAGAGGAGAAGGAAATAACGCTGTGTGTTAATTGATATCTAACTGTGGCATTGCAACCATCCAATCCCTGCAAAAGCTCTATGTCTGGATTTGAGTAACGCCAAGTTTAGGTATGACCTAATTAACATAAAGGAGCAATCCAAGAAAGCATTCGTTCATTTTAGCTCCGGGGACCCCCTACTTCCGGAGATACTGACCTCTGAAGTAGGTGTCAGTAGCTGCACTGGCTCAGCAAGCAGGGCTTTCAAGTTTGAAGCTCCCGCGTTCCAATAAGGAGCCGCACCGATGACGTCACGGCTTCCTATCGGCCGGCAAATATCTGAAGAGTGGACATAGTGTGAACCCTGGTAGCTGTGGAGAGTGGCTACCCGCACCTAATTCGCAGGTAAGTATCTCCGGAAGCAGGGTTCCTCAGAGCTGAAATTAACGGAGCTGCTTTAAATATATATATATATATATATTTTTTTTTTTAAGTTATGGTGGGGGATGGATATTACAGGCAAAAAGTGACGTGTGCTCATTTGCATGTAATTTCCCAGAATCCCTTGCGGTGGAAGCACTGTATGCTATGTGATAATGGTTGAAAGGCAGGGTTGCAGACCTGTCTAAGGCCTCGGTCCCGCTGCGCTCGTTGGCGCGGGCGGCGGGTCGCGAGTTCCCCACCAGCAGGGGAATCCTCGCGAGCCGGTCCCGGTCCCCACTGGCTGCACAGAGCACTACACGCTGTAGCGCGTCAGCCGCTGGAGACACCAGAGAATGGTGTTTTCTAGCTTTGACGTGTGTGGCTGTGAGCCAATGGGGAGGGGAGGCTGCGGGAGGAGGAGAGGCTTCGGGAGGAGGAGAGGCTTCGGGGAGCGGGGAGGAGTGTGGAGGGACAGCAGGTGAGTGCCTTTCTCTGTGTGTGTGTCTGAGTGCGTGCATGCCTATCTGTGTGTGTATGTGTGTGCCCGAGTGCCTGCCTCTGTCTGTGTGTGTGTGTGTGTATGATTGCCTGCCTGTGTGTGCGCGCGTGTGTGTGTATGAGTGCGTGAGTGCCTGCCTGTGTGTGCGCGTGTGCGTGTGTGTGTGTGTGTATGAATGAGTGCCTGCGTGTGTGTGTTTAAACTTACTTTCCAGCTCCAGCCCGAGTCCGTGGAGGGAGGGGGGGGAGAGTAGCGGGTCCCTCCGCTCAAGCCACGCCCCCCCTCCCTGTCAAACCGCCCACCTCCCGATCAAACCTCCCACCTCCCGCCCAAACCTCCCACCTCCCGCCCACCTCCCGATCAAACCTTCCACCTCCCGCCCACCTCCCGCTCCGGCTCCCGCTCCCTACAGACCGCAGATCGCGGTCTGTGTATCTCAGCGCACCGCCTGTCAGCAGCGCAGGTGCGCTGACTCTGGGAGCGGGGCCTTAGCCTAAGACATGTGAATGTGCTCACAAGTGATAATATATATATTCTTAATTCCGCAAAAAAAATCCAGCCGCTTGGATTGGCGCTTTAACTCTGCGTGTTAACATTATCAGAATTCAGTGGAGATGCAATGTTATGGTTATGTATAATTTCCATACCATTTACATGTTATCACTAATGGCCGTTATAGTTAACGCAACCCACTTTATGGGAGAAAACACGACTTAATGTTACATTATTCTCCATTGAAGATTCACGGCTAATGTTAACAAGTCGTTAACCTAACGACTCGCGAAGCGACAACGGAGCTGTGTGAATCTGAGCCTCTGTAGCTCTCACGCACACTGTCACCCCCCCACCCCCACCCCCCACACTTCTGTTTGCAAAGTACGTATAATGTGCTCATTTGCCAAACAGTGACAAGACGGGGAAACGGGCTCTCTTGTATGGATTCTACATTTCACAATGCCCATTGAAAATAAAAATATGAAATGTCTCCAATAAGTCACGTTTTTACTGCAAGGAAGCCAGGTGCATCGATATTGTACATGAGTAGCATATTTAAATAGCAGCTGATCACTGTGCTCCATGCCAGGGCTGCCAAGTGAAAGAGCTTGTTTTAAAGTTCCTTACTCTGCTCTAGGGCAGGGGTGCCCAACGCCAGTCCTCAAGACTCCCCCCCCAACAGGTCAGGCTTTCAGAATATCCCTGCTGCAGCGGAGGTAGCTCAATCTGTCCCTGCTTCAGCACAGCTGGCTCAGTCTTTGACTGAGACACCTGTGCTGAAGCTGGGATATCCTTAAAACCTGATCTGTTGAGGGGTCTTGAGGACTGGCGTTGCCCACCCCTTGCCCGCGTTGACGCTTTCACTAAACTGAAGGATGTTTATGAGTTGCACCATAAAAAGATAAGTCTTCTCTTTGCCCGGGTGACTCATTTCCTTCTGTATTGTTTATATTCAATTTTGCATAAATCGGCAAAAAAAAAAAAAACCTGCAGACGTTTTTCCTGCCTGATGAAAAATCACAATCATCCCGTGACTCGAAGTGTCATTTCTGAAAGGTCTGTTTCCAAGATTTGCCCCACAGGGAAAATAAACAGCACCAGAATTGTCAAAGAAAAGCCATTTACTGCTGAATTCTAGTTGGGGTATTTTACCTTGAATCCCTGTTCCGCCTGCAGGGCTCACAACGCTTTGCAAAGCAGAGCCCTCTGATAGAAAGGATTTAAGTGAGAAACTGGACCGAGGCATTGGTAATCTACCTTCTGAGTTTATAATCGTTTGTTAAAATGTTGGTGATAATTATACGGATATAAAGTTCCTAACATGTATTCCACACGATGCATCTTATTTCTTCCACTAGCATCAGCTATACAGACGTCTGCTAGCAAGATCATTCACCTATACATAAAACCACTATATATATATATATAGAGAGAGAACGAAAAGAAGACAGCGCAGCTCCCATAGCATAATACTGTATTTTAATATTAAAAGTAAACACGCATGTGAATTACGAACACTTACAATAAGCAAGATAAAATAAGGCAATGAGTAAAGTCTTGTATTCACCCGATGGAGTACAAGGAGCGGACACGGCAGTCAGATTTCCTGCTCCAGGCACCAAACGTAGTAAATAACGGATCGGCTCCAATACGAGCAGTGACAAAACTACTCAAAAATGGATAGTATATGATAAATGTCCAATACTTAGGCTTCCCTACGCGTTTCGTCGCGACATGCGACTTCCTCAGGGGATAAAGCTTTTTTATATCAGTATCAGTGGTTTATATATGTGGACATTTACTCTGTGTGTTATTACCACCCTTGTGGTCTGTTATTCCGCTTAGTGCAGCAGCGTTTTTTCTTTGTTCTATATATATATATATATATATATATATATATATATATATATACTTATTTATAGAGACATGCTTCTTGGCATTTTTCAAAAAAAATGCTCTAAAATCGTCTGAATTTGCAAAAATTTTCACAAAGTGACATTACTTAAATCCTCACCTGAGTATTACACAAGTGGCTGTATAAATGGTTATGTGACCTGTAAATTGCCAAAAATAAATAAATAAAAGTGCACATCTTTCCTCCTGGTTTGAAAACTTCAGCAGAAATGTTGTATATCTCTAGTTCTTTATCAATGTTTATTGCATTATAATTCTCTGTATTATAATATTCCTTAAAGTGCTGTATACATTGTTTACATACTATAGTTTTTTAATGTAGATATGTATACATTTTTCTTCATCCAGAGGATTGCGGTGCAGCATTTCACACAAGCGTCCTCCTTTATATTAATATTCAGCATAATACACTGAAAAAGTTTGTATTTTATTTATTTATTTATTTTTACATCTCCCAATTTAAAAATCTAATGTGTTACTGATTGACTTCAGAGGATACTGCCTGTCACATGTCAGTGATTTTAGGGGAGTCTTACTTGTTAAATCATTTATATCATCTGGGGTCCTGTATACCATAACCTCACTTAGATTGTAAACGCTTTAAGGCAGGTTCTCCTTTAGCCTTATTATCATTTACCTGTTGCACTTTCCCCATTGTTTGTAATGTGCATTATTTACCTCCTATTGTAATGTAAAGCACTGTGTAGGAATGTATTGTATTGTATGTCTTTATTTATATAGCGCCATTAATGTACATAGCGCTTCACAGTAGTAATACATGTGGTATATTCAAATAAATAACAGATAATATAAATAACAGATCATGGGAATAAGCGCTTTAGACATAAAAGTAACATTAAGGAAGAGGAGTCCCTGCCCCGAGGAGCTTACAGTCTAATTGGTAGGTAGGGAGAACGTACAGAGACAGTAGGAGGGAGTTCTGGTAAGTGCGTCTGCAGACATAGTAAAGCGATTGTTACAATTATTCATTCATGGTTTTTAACCCGGATCTCTGAACAGAGAAAAGAGAAGAGGTCCCAGGACAAAGCCCTGGGGTACCCCCACAGAGAGATCAATAGAGGAGGAGGAGGTGTTAGCATAAGAGACACTGAAAGTACGATGGGACAGGTAGATGTTCGACAGCTTAGAACTTCTCAACTATCTGTTGGTCTAATAAAAAGGTATCACACAAGAGACTATCTATACTCCCACTGCTTCCTTATTTTATTACCTGGAAGAAAGGACCAACACAATGTTCCATCTTTCTTTCCCAGTAAAGATTTCTTACCTGTCTAAAACACAGTTCACAAAGCAGTATGGCAGAGTAATAGGTCTGATGTCTATAATTACTCTTGTTTAGAGCAGTAATTATTTTCACAGAGTCAAGGCAGGTTCCACTAGTGATAATACTTTCAGCCACATATACATGATTACTATTGGGATGTTGTATATACATATATATATATATATATATATATATATATATATATATATATATATATATATATATATATATATATATATAGTTATTTATTCCCCCCCCCCCCTTTATTTTCCAGACAATGAGGATGCAATAAAATACCGTTCTTTTATATCCCATCTAACCTACGGTTTATTTGCAGTGAAAATATGTATTCACTTTTCACATTTGCATGAAAACACTACTGGGCTTTTTAAAACAAACGTAAAGTCAAACATTTTCTGCACTTCGAAAAAACGATAATAAAAGCTGCGAGAGACGGAGTTTTCTGAGGGATGTGTATTGGGAGTATAGAGTAGGCACTCGTTCACAGCATTGGCTCACTCACGTTTCACTGCACAGATCGCACTGATATTCAGGAACTTACCTTCTTCCAAATTAAACCATCAGCTCTACAGCTATTTAGTATCAAGGTGCATACTGGGGATCCTGCCAGCATTCGAGTCTATTTGATACCGATCTTATCTGCCTAGTGACGGAGCAGATCCTTAGTGAGGTTATTTTCCATGTGGTTTTATACTGCTCAACCTTTGCCTTGTAGATTGTGAGCACCGTGGAACGGCGAATTCAGAGTGCAACGTGGCTGGAGTTACCTGCCTTCCACGTGGCTAAACAATTCCCATAAAGACTAGCACAGGGGCGGCAAACTCCAATCCTCAAGGGCCACCAACAGGTCTGGATTTCGGGATATCCCGGCTTCAGCACAGGTGGCTGAGTCAGAATGACAGCCACCTGTGCTGAAGCAGGGCTATTCTTGAAACCTGACCTGGCGGTGGCCCTTGTGGACTGGAGTTTGACCCTCCTGGACTAGTGTATTTAATCCAAAATACTCCATAGAAAAGGTTTATATTAAACAAGGTATATAAATCTAGGTCTTTATAAGAAATATTCAGCATTATAATGAGGTATTATGCTTCCCATCTCTGTGTAGTTCTTCAAAAATCTTCATGATTACCAAATATACGTTTTAAATAGAAGTATACTTCCTCCAATTATGGTGTAGCGAGTCCAAAGTAGTGCTCATTTGTAATGATTTACCAATAACTGGTTAATTGAGAAATGCACTGTACGTACTGTAACAATGCTAAACATTACAACTTTGTTGTTATTGCAATATGATCTGATTCATTCTGAGTTCATCTTTCCTGTCTTGCCTTCAAATACTTTCTGGGCAAGCTACCCGCCTATCTGAACAAGCCCCTCACCCCTACCACACGCAGCACTTATCATCTGAGATCTGATTCCAAAAGACT
This sequence comes from Ascaphus truei, assembly GCF_040206685.1. Taxonomy (NCBI): domain Eukaryota; kingdom Metazoa; phylum Chordata; class Amphibia; order Anura; family Ascaphidae; genus Ascaphus; species Ascaphus truei. Next base: position 46,510,128 of record NC_134498.1, read on the forward strand.
GTTCATGGTCCCAAGGTTCAGCAAAGTATCCGGCCGCTCCTCCTTCTCTTACCGTGCTCCCCAAAACTGGAACAGTCTACCGGAGACTCTCACAGCCGCCACCAGTCTAAGTTCTTTCAAATCTAAGGCTGTCTCACATTTTAATCTGGTCTGTAACTGTTATATACGCCTATAATATATATATATATTATCTTTAACTGTGCATGCAATGTCTTGTATATAATGTACTGTATAACCCTTTTCACTCATTGTAACTATGTATTTGTAACCATGTATTTGTCATCATAACTCTATGCCCAGGACATGCTTGAAAACTAGAGGTAACTCTCAATGTATTACTTCCCGGTAACACATTTTATAAATAAATTATTGCTGTGGTCGTTGGATGCACAGTATTTACTGAACAAGAAAGCATGATTTTTATACCATTCATGTGAAGGGGATCTGGCAGAGATATTAATCACACACAGCTACATTGAAACAAACACTGCGCTCATGTAACATATATTGACACTAAACACGACAGCACTTATTGTGTAGCCTAAGTCAATAAGTGATCATTCATGAATTTCGTACAAAAGTAACTTTCCTCAAACACGGAGCAATTATCCTGATGACGTGGTTCACATTGTTGGCTATTACACAAAACACAGATAAACAGCCCTTTAAATTAACTTTTCCAGGTGTGGAGATGTGTGACTAATTGCATCCAAACGAGTGCTGAAATAATCTTTCATGTGCACAGCTAATGACGCCTGGTTTGTGTAGCTCTGCACCCAATTCTATGGCCTGCAAGATGCTTTACTGCTGAGCAATATTTAGTAAACATTATAACGTGTTCTATATCAATAAGGAATATTGGGCAGTGACACGTCAGTAAGCTGTAATTGGCCATTTCAGTGCCTGCCAGAATTATAGTGCAACGCGTATACACACACAATAAAATACACAAGTGTGTCAATGCAGGTTTGGTCTCCGACATGTTCATCTTTCGCTTTGTTCTGGTGCCACAGACCCGAATACGTTGCCTTCGGCTGATAACTCGTTGGGCAATATCTCACTGCATCATACTCTACTTGCAAAACATTTACCAAGAAGTTATTTTCTTCTAACCGTTCGCCAGCTAACACCCAAAACATTTTAAGGTGGAATGAGTAATATCTTAAATTGTCTTACAGCCAACACAAGAGTGCATTATTTCACAGGTAATGAAAGCAAATACATTGTTTTGTTGGCTATGACGTGACCACCAAGGTTGAACGCAATGGACAGCCTAATGTACTATATTACTCATTTACTATTTGATTGAAGTCTGTTTCTTTTTAATGCATAATTTGTGGTAAATCAGAGCAATGTATTTTTAGAGAAATACATTTGGAAAAGGTCAAACTGATTGATTCCAATTTGAAAGGACTTACCTCCCAGGTGAATTAATTCTTATATTTCCTATCTCTGCAAACATAGCTCAGTTCTCCAAAATTCATTAATACCAAAGTCCAGGTGAATGGACTGCTTTTTTTATACAATACCCATTTGCCAATTTATCCGTAGAAAAGAATGCAAAACCAGTACTGGATCACTGTAAACCTAAAACTGGAGTTAAACATATCCTCTTTCAGAACTTTTTGCTCATTCAGCAATGTACATTTTTGTCTTTTGTGCATTTTAGCACATTTTCTATTAAGCTACATATTGAAATCACCGAGCCAAGATTGACACGGCCTCATACTCAATTTCATAATTCTCACGTTGAAATTTCGCAGACATGCTCTGTGACTTTACGACTAACTAGGTATTGTGTTTAAAGGGGGGTACTGCTATAGGTCTGACATTTGCACACTGTACGGACAGTATTGAAAACCATCATCTTTATCATAAATTAGGTCCACATGGACACATTCCTTGTTATAAAAACCTGTATCTGAGCTTCTGTATATACGCACACGCGCAGAAACGTTTACATAATTGCATATTGTGGTTTGCATTAAAGATTATTGTTACCGTCACTTCTGAGTATATACCATTTTGGCCCTGTTATCTTTTCCACACCCCAAAAGAGACAATCTTTTCAAAGCATATCTTGGGCGTCCCAGCAATCCTAACTTGGTCACACCTACTGCATGCTCACCACCCCTTCACAATGGTTTTCATACTCAACACCAGGAGTGGTCAACTCCAGTCCTCAAGGGCCACCAACAGGTCAGGGTTTCAGGATATCCCAGCTTCAGCACAGGTGGCTTAATTAGTGGCTCAGTCAAAGACTGTGACACTAGTTGAGCCACCTGTGCTGAAGCAGGGATATCCTGAAAACCTGACCTGTTGGTGGCCCTTGAGCACTGGAGTAGAGTTATGCCATGATATTTACGAGGGGGGGGGGAGACCCCCAAAGCTCAGATATGACTGCTGGATGCAGCTTTTTAACCATCTCATAATTGAAGCTTTGGATGCCAGACGACCTTTTTTCTGACCCGTGAATAGGATGAAGAGATGGTCCAACTTCCTGTGCTGCCAGATAGGCAGAGCTCGGATTCAGCCCTTTCTGATATTGGTCTGATTCTGCCACCACCACAAGGACGTCCTCCCTGGGCAGAGATGTTGATCTTTTGACGCACACTTAGTTTGTTCCATTTGGTTTGTAACTCCCACATATGGAACCCTTGTCCACGAGACTACTGCTGCATCGAATTTTCCCAGGAGCCACCTCTTTCCCCCAAAACTGTTGGACCCCATTGCAGATTTCTCAATTTTTCCTGTTCTGAAGCAGGGACTGATTTGAGCCACCTGCGCTGAAGCAGAGACTGATTGAGGTGCTAGTGCTGAAGCAGGGATATCTTGAAAACCTGGCCCTTGAGGACTGGAGTTGGCCACTCCTGCTAAAGTGTCCGTTCATGTGTAACCACAGCCCCCGCATTTATCAGCCATGTTTACTTTGCATGCTGCCTGTGTGGTTATATTCATATACCTAATGATACTTGTCACACCACCACACCTATACTTGTGAAATCCTCTCTGTGACATCAACGCCTAATATCAATGGACAATATTCTTTGTTCTTATATAGTGCTATGTGTGAGAAAAAATCACTTGCCTTGTACCTCATAAATGGAACTGGAACCAACGGTAAATATACTGTATAACCCACAAAGCCTCCAGTTCTGCTATATGGACACTGCACAACGTCTCAGTAACCCCATCGAATGAAACAAACGTGTGGTTGATAATATTCCTTTCAAATTTCTATAGTCATTAAGTGATAATGCTCCAATTTCAACTTACCAATCAGGTTTTAATAACGTTGTCTGTGGGGTATGTACTGAACTTTTAATGTAGACGTATACGAATTGTTTGTAATTAAGCCAACTAGGCAAGTAGGATTATCATTACCGCCATGTTTTTAACATGTAGCTACAGTGGTTGACCCACTTTTTATATCAAAAAGGAGCTGTGTGAATCTCGTCCGGTACATCCTGCTGTGTGCGCAACAGTCAGACATTTTTTTTTGTTTCAAATTTTTTTATTAGGCATTTAGACAAAGTACATACATACATTGGAACATTTCTTTAGCCTAATACAGGTTTTTTTATTTTTTTATACACCAACAGTCTCGCCGCGGCTCCGGTCCTACTAGCAGACCAGGAAGGGCAGGCGAGGGAGAGATAATAGAAAAAGAGAGAATAGAGGGAGAAAAAGAAAAAAGAGGGGGAGAAGGGGGGGGGGGTATTTTTCCTCTGCTAATCAACCACACGTGTTTTGTCTTCTGAAGACAGGGCCTTCTATTCTGTGGGTTGAGCCAGCCATGGTTCCCAAATTTTGTAAAAGGACGTTGTGGATCTTTTCAGAAAGGCTGAAAGTTTTTCCATGAGCATTACCTCATGGACCCTTTTTTTCACTGTTTGCTTGGAGGGGGGCGATACCTTCTTCCACGAGGCGGCCACCGCACATCTGGCCGCTGTAAGAATGAAGGAGATTAATTTTCTTGTTGGGCGATCAGTGATCTCTATTGGCCTGGCCAACAAGGAGGTTAGCGGCTCAATGGGTATGGTGAGGTCTGTGGCCTCTTTTAGTATAGATTGTATGGTTGACCAATATTTCTGAATCTCTGGACATGACCACCAAATATGGGCCATGTCCCCCTTTTGTCCGCATCCTCTCCAGCATAAATCGGAGGTAGATTTGTCTCAATCTGACTGGGGTAAGATACCAGTGGAACAGTATTTTGTATATATTTTCTTTAGTCGTGGTACATATGGAAGTTCCCGAGGCAGCTTCCCATATACTTTCCCAGTCCTCTCTGTCTATAACTATATTTAGCTCCGCCTCCCACTTATGCATATATAGTCATGGGTAGGGGGATCTGTTGCTGTCTCCATTTCAGCGTAGAGCTGCGTTATAAGGCCTTTCTGATGTGCAGTATTCTTACACAGCCTTTCAAACCTAGTGAGTGTGGGAAATTCCAATGTTGGGGATAATGATTGTAGAAAGTGTCGAATCTGGAGATATTTGAATGCGTTTAGTTCAGGAATTTCGTATTTGCTTTTTAATCTTTGGTAGCTCAGGAATTCCCCTAAGCTCAGAAGGTCGGCGATCGCTCTGATGTTTTTCGATTTAAATTGGACAGTCAGACATTTTTATTGCGCCGATATTAATTTTTTTCTCTAAGTCCTTCATGGTATACAGTATGGAATGGGTTAACATTCCTACTTCCGCGAATGGTAGAGCGAAAAAAGGCCTTCCTGCCAGCATAAGGCCGCCCCTCGAGGATTGTCTGACCGTCAAATCTCTATCAAAGAAAACAGAGCATACAATACCGCAAACTGTGAAGACATAACGATAATATTCTCTCACCATACCCCATGCAATCTGAAGGAACGTAGGGAGGGTAAATAATTTGGCTACCATAGAGGATTTGGAGGCACAATAAACATTGGTAAGATAAAATGTCTCCGTTTCCTTGTTGTCCCAATAGTAGCCAATACTGAATGGGATTTATCAAAGCAGTTTGGATAGGGACGGAACGGACTAAATTACTGCTTGTAGGACTTTTCATCCAAACTTTGCATCTGCAGGGGCATATCGATTCAGTCGGTAGTGTTTAACAAACGTATGGACTGAAGATCCGATGGCTGCTCTACAGAGTCTCTGGGGAGGGTTGAGCCAGTTCAGCCCAAAATGTTGCAGTAGTTCTTGTAGAGCAGGAGTGGGCAGCTCCAGTCCTCAATGGCCACCAAAAGGCCAGGGTTTCAGGATATCCCTACTTCAGTTAAAGACTGAGCTGCTGATTGAGCCACTTGTGCTAAAGCAGGGATATCTTGAAATCCCCTGAACTGTTGATAGCCCTTGAGGACTGGCGTTGACCACCTCTGTTGTAGCGTTATGCCATGAAATTTACGAGGGGAAAGACTCCCCGAACCTCAGATATACCTACTGCATGGAGCTTTTTACCCATCTCATAATTGAAGCATTGGATGCCGGACGACCTTTTTTCTGACCCCCGAATAGGATAAAGAGATGGTCCAAATTCCTGTGCTGTCAGATAGGCAGAGCTCGGATCCAGCCCTTTCTGATATTGGTCTGAGTCTGCCACCAACACAAGGATGTTCTTGCCTGGGCAGAAATGTTGATCTTTTGAAGCACACTTAGTTTGTCCCATTTTAACTCCCACCTATGGAACCCTTGTTCATGAGACTACTAGTGCTGCAGCATTGAATGTTCCCAGGAGTGACCTCTTTCCCTAGAATATATTGAATCACATTCTGAATCTTCTCTTTTTTCTGGAGGCAGAAAAACTTTCCTTTATGGTATTTAACAGGACTCTCAATCTGATTTATTAAGATGGTATCAAACAACTTTTCTTTTGCTTGATGAATCAGCCGTGACTGCAACAACTACTTGCATATCTGTCTCTTCCTCTTGTCCTGGTCTTGATAAGTCAGTTGTTGTGATATGGTAAAAAAAAAATGTCTCTTTTTCTTAGGAGTGCTGCAAGAACTATCATCATTTGGGTAAACATATGTGGGGCTGTGGGATGGTGAAGTGAACATGAGGACCTTGGACAAAGAAAAGTACAAACTTCTGATGTTCTTTGTGAATGGGTACGTGAAGATATGCATCTACTAGGTCGATAGATATGAGAAAACTTCTCACTTCTATTGCGGTCATGATGGATTGATGGATCTGAGTTACTCCATCTTGGAAACTTGGACTCTTAGAAAAGTTTCCCCTTTTGGCCTATGACCAACCGAACGTCTCCTGATACTTTGGGTACTAAAAATACATTGGAATAAATGCCCCTTTTCCGTTGAGATTCTAGAACTGGGACATTAGCTGCCTTCCTGAGGAGATCGGAAATGCCTCTGGAGAAAGCTTCTGCCCTCGGCAAAACCTTTGATGGGGCGGATTCCATAAAGATGTTTTCTTTTGGTCATCTTAGAAATTCCAATTTATTACCATGGAAGAAATCTCCTTTACGCAGGTATCGGTTGTCTTCTGGGCCCACTGCTCCCAAAACCGGGACAGGTTGCAGTCCACCAGATATCGGGAGTGACCCTGCTGACCATCAGACATTAGGCCTTCTAACCTGGTTCTTGCTTATTCCCAGACGAGAATTAAACTGAGAGGCTTGAAGACCTTGAAAATTTTGGATTGGAGACTTGCCTAAAAATGTCCTTCCTGGTCTTAGCTCCCTAATCTGGCAGGTCAAAAACTCTTCCCGTTATGAGCACACTTCTCCTATGAAAGTCGCACACTTCTCCTATGAAAGTCGCACACTTCTCCTATGAAAGTCACAAACCTTTGGTGTTAGAGTTTGTCTAGAATTGTATCCAGCTCGTCTCCAAATAAATATAATTTTGTAAATGGAAGATAATACTGGACATGTTTGTGTCTGGTATTACCTCTCTGGACACAGTGACCTGACCGGCTTGGGGGGGCCGCAGGATTTCACTGAGCAAGGCTGTTGCTAGAGGGCTGGGCAATTTCCTCCATCCTGATTGGCTGCATCACCCATTAGCCACAGGTGTCAGACTGGGCGTGGGGCCATGGAGAGGAGGAAACAGCATGGAACGGAGGTGTCATCTATTGCCTATAGACTCTGCTGTGCATTAGATATGTGCGTTATTTTTGCATTTTACGGCTTTTTTTCATTGTGGATACATTATTCAATAGTGTCCAATTATAAACTTCAGACACTCTTTACCTATTTGTAATCTTGCAACTATATAACTGAGTTTGTATCTACTATGTTGTAATGTAGAGATACCATAACCAATTAGCAACTTTGCTACTTTATAACTAAGTATGTATCTATGCTGTTGTGAATGTCTGCAGTTCTTACCATGCATGCAAGATTACGTTTCCTGAATGATGTCTTCACATCTCAATAGGACTGATTTACTGCATATGACATTTATCTATTGTCATTTCTGCCCCCTACACTGACCGCTTTATTCTGTGGACAATTTGTCCTTTAGGTCATTATCTGTAAGTCCATTTCAGGATTCCCCACTTACACCTGGTCAATTGACAGATGCGGATTATAGCCTAGTCTTGACGTTTTGCTTTGTTTATAAATCCAGCATTTCCTTGTCCCTTCTTGGAGTTGTGTATGAGCCCCCCTCCTTTGAACACTTTCTCCCCTGTTTTCATTGTTCGATTAGTAAAAATGTTCACTTGTTTTGGTATACCCGTGTGCTCCCTTTGGGAATCTTTCTTGTTATTTTCTTATTACCCTTATCCCTGGAGCACCGCTAGTAAGCATACCTTACCCTTATATCTAGCTTTTGGGTACAATTTATTTAGGTCCGGGTGAGGTATTTTCTGTGTTACACACATATATATATATATATATATATATATATATATATATATATATATATATACATATACACACACACACACACAGAGGGCCTGACAAACGGGACAAACTCGCCCCCCAAAAAGTCCCTCCCCCCACGACACTTACCTGCGGCGGGGTCCTTGCGGTGTCCTGACGGCATCTCCCGGCCTTCTGCTGTCTTGACGCCTTTAAAATCACGTTTTTCTCCTGCAGCGCTCTTCAAAATGGCCGCGCGGCATCATATGATGCCGCATTGCCATGGCAACATGGAACCCTTATGAGCTAACGCTTGCATGTCATTTCCCAGAATCCCTTGCTGCAGTGGAAGCACTGTATGCTAGGTGATAATGGTGAAAGGCAGGGTTGCAGACTGTATAAGGACGCACTTATTGTGCCGGCGAAGCGACCGATGACGTCCCGTCGCCATTTGCAAAAGTTGTGCTTAGGTTTTGGGCGACGTCGTTGGCTTTGCATAAAAGGGGAGGCTAGAGGGACGGAGAAGATCCCGATTGGCCGCATGGGGAGATTTCTGGTAGCACAGTCACTCCGTCGCTTTGTCGCAGTCGCGTTTCACTATTGCACGATTCCTGATGAAGCAATAGTGAAACGCGTTGAATCGGATCAGCTGTTTTCTGGGAGGACAGAGGATTGGAGATTGAGACGCTAGCAGGAGCCGGCAACTGAGGGAACCGGAGAAACCATAGAGGACGCTTCCGCCCTGAAGTAAGACGTCAGCAAGAAGTGACGTATGAGGAGGCGAAGAAGCATACGATCCGGTTAACCAGCGGCATCTCCCGGTCTGTTCTCTCCCATGAAACCTTTGTTTTAATCAAAGGTGAGTGTGATACTTATATCTTTATTCAATACATTATTATTTGTTAGCAACATTATACCATTGCGGGCACTCTTTGTTTTACTTCTCGGGGAACCACCCACTGAGGGATACATGAACACTGACATCCATCCAGAGCTTCTCGTGTGAAGATTCTTAAAGGGCTCTCAGAGATAGAAGGATCTCTGATTCGCTCTTTATATACAGTCCAATCTGTGAGTGAGACCATTAACACATGATAGATAGGGTTAAGTATTTACTGGCTACACTATTATTTCTTATTCTATTTCTTTACATATATTGCATCAGCGCTCCCCCTACCAGGAAGGCGAAATTCTACGACTTTGGACTAGTGAACAGTCCAGACTAAGGGTGTAGAGCTGCTTTTCTTCATTATATAATAATTCAACAGACGACAGAGAAGCCCAATGCTACATCCAACATGACAGAAACACACAGTGAAATACTTATATATTCTCTTGAAATAGGGTCATTTAGTTTAACCCTTTGGCCAAAGTGTTGTAAGCTTGCGAGCCACGACAAGGCAGACACCCGTTCGCAAGTCCTAACACTACCAGATAAAATACTAATATACCTCTATTGGGATTAAAATTCTCATTTACCTCTATTAGGAGGGAGAAAGACCACAGTGGGTCTGTATCCAGCAGAATGAAAGGACCTGCAAACTAGGGAAGGATTATTTCAAGAGAATATATAAGTATTTTACTGTGTATTTCTGTCATGTTGGATGTAGCATTGGGCTTCTCTGTCGTCTGTTGTATACATATGCCACGCTCAATAGCACTCCATTTTGACACATATACATATATATATTTTGTGGGGGCTCAGGGGTTCCCAAAAAGAGCTTGCTGGGGTTCTGTGTTTTGTTATATAATAATTAACTGTATTAATCACTATTTGGTGGAGATTTTATCATATTTGCACAAAAATTTGAGTAATGATTATTTAACTATTATACAATTATTTGGCGATATATACTATCATTTTAGTGTGCACACTTTTCACTGCACGTTATAGAAGCGCCCGATTTCTTTCTTTTTTCTGGTGGTCTGAAAACCCTTACCGGTAAGTGAAACTGGGATCAATATCCTGGTTGGCTAGGTCTTCTAGGTAATAGGGGAAGTGGAGAGTGTTCCCAAAGAGATTCCCCTGGGCTTTTCCCGACTTGGGTGCGCACAGAAGTGCTTGATGCCCGGAGTTTCCACAATACAGAGTTCGGCGTTGCATCGGCGTTGCTTTTCAGAGGGAGACAATTTATTCCCACCAGTTGCATGGGTTCAGGGTGTCGGAATGAGAAGATTCTGGCGTACCAGGGTGGAAAGATGACGATCTGTGAGCGAGTTGGCGATGATGGGAGTGTTCGGATCTCCTTTCTTGCAACCGTTGGTCTACGCGGATGCTGACAGCGATAAGATCCTCAAGATCCGTTGGATACTCTTGTGCGGCGAGTTCGTCTTTTAATGACTCCGAAAGACCCTGCCAGAAGGCCGATGACAACGCCTCGTTATTCCAACCCGTCTCCGCAGCGATGGTACAAAACTCAAGAGCTTATCTGGCGACCAGACGGTTTTCCTAGGAAATATGAAAAAGAGAGGAGGCAGCAGTTACCTTGCGACCAGGTGTGTCAAAGACTCTACGGAATTCCATGGCGAATAGTCCGATGTCCTGAGTTAGGTCCAATCTTTGTCGCCCAGATGGGAGAAGCCCAGGCCAAGGCATCGTCAGTGAATAGTGAAATAATATCCGCCACCTTGGATCTGTGGGAAGGAAAGCGAGAAGGCGTAATCTCGAACTGGATGAAGCATTGGTTCAAGAACCCTCGGCATCCATGCGGATCTCCATGGAAGTCGGGGTTGGAAGTCGGTGCTCAGAAGTCATGGTCACAGACATAAGGGTAGGCGTAGGGGTGGAGGAACCCGACGGAACGGGAGTAGGAAGAGGGACTTGCGCCTGGACAGAGAGAGAGAGAAGGTTCTGTTGTAGCAAGTCCATCGTCGATCGTTCTGATCAAGATATTTCTCTATTTTAGAGAACATGTTGGCGTGCGTGCTCAAGACTCGTCGCACCTCGGTGGGGTCCATGTTTGTTGGGCTGAGCATACTGTCACGATGTGCTCACCACAAACAAGGCGTGACCGCGGGGCCGAGGTGGGGATGGATATAAACAACACCCACAGCCGCGTGGTTGTGTCTGGAGTGTAGGTTGGTCAAGGTAGCCGGGTCTGGGTTGGAGAGGTACGGATAGTCGATATACTTGTCGGGGTCCAGGTGGGAGAGGTACGGATCGTTGCAGGTCCTATTAGCCGGGGTCCGGGTTGGAGAAAGGAGAATAGTCGTTGTACAGGTGCCGAGGTCGGGGTTGGAGAGGCGCAGATTGTCGTAGATAGCTGAGGTCAGGAGTACAGAAGAGTGGAGTCCAAAGCAATCCGGGTCAATAACAGAGAGCTGCGAACAAGACAAGACTATGAGGCTAGGAAGCAATGAACACAAAGGAACATTGAATTATGCTCAGCCAGGGCAGCTGAGCATAAGTAGGAGAGAGCAACCAATGAGTAACCTGCAGCGTGGAGGTGCGTCAGCAGCGAGGGCTGTGATTGGTGAATCCGGAGCAGGGAACAGGTGGGATGAGGAATCCTGACAAGGTCTTGGGAGGCGGAAACCTGAACTGGAGGCATTAAGTCTGGAGCAGGGTGCGCGTGCGTGAGCTGTTTGCCGGGTGGTCCCCGAAGGAGAGGTGTCCCCACCAGCGGTGGAAGCGGGGAAGGCGGCAGCCTCGGCAGTGAGCAGAGGTAAGTGGGGAGCGCACCGAGGGCGGCGTGACTCCCCAATCCTTACAGCTATACGGTGGAGGTTTCTTGTCGCCTTTTTCACCCACCATAACTTAAAATGTGTATGGTAAATCCTACTGCCTTGAAAATTGCAAAGCCTGTACAACCAACTCACACTGATGAGACCCATTAAGGTTGAAACATGTCTATGAGTGGTTTGACTGGCTTTGCATCTGATTCCTGTGCTGTGCTTAAAAGCTGTGTTAACAGCCAGCATTAGCTTAAGGGTTCCATGTAAAATGGATTTCAGGTAAAAGGTGACACAGTGTGCTCATTTGCATGTAATTTCCCTGAATCCCTTGCTGCAGTGGAAGCACTGTATGCTGGGGATAATGGTGAAAGGCAGGGTTGCAGACCTGTCTAAGACATGTGAATGTGCTCACAAGTGATCTTTTTATCTGCTATACGGTGGAGGTTTCTTGTCACCTTTTTCACCCACAATAACTTAAAATGTGTATGGTGTGTGTGTATAGCAGTTGTTTTTGCTTCCCCCGGACAGCAGGGTTTCCACCACTCCGGGTTTGACCCGGAGACTACAGGTTTCGGCCACGAACCTCCAGGGCAAGGGTTTACCTGTTAAATCTCCGGGATGGAGGCGGCAGGCAGCGTCACCATCCCCATCCGGTCTCAACATTCTTTCAAAGCGGAGGAGCGGCTCAGTGAGTGAGGCTGCGGTCCCAGTAACTGCCACAGCGCACGGCGCGGCGTGCGCTGTGCGTGTTAGCACCGCCCCTCAATGGGGCTGGGCCCAGTAGTCACCTTCACGCTGAAGGTGCAGCCGCGCCGTGCTGCAAGGTTTTTTCAAGTCAATGAAATTGAGTTCAAGCCTTGCGACGGAGGCCTGGCCACGCCCCCACCGGCGGTTCACGCCCCCGCAAATCCCCAACCACGCCCCCTCCCGTCGCAAGCTTCCCTCTCTCCTGGAGACCGCAGATCGCGGTTAGTGCTGTGCACGCGCCACCCCCCCCCCGCCGGGCACGCGTCACAGACATGACTGGGACCGCAGCCTAGCGTGGCTGGCACTGAGTTTGAAGCAGGGGAGCCTGGTTCAATTCCCGGTGTCGGCTCCTTGTGACCTTGTGCAAGTCACTTTATCTCCCTGTGCCTCAGGCGCCAAAAACATAGATTGTAAGCTCCACGTAGCAGGGACCTGTGCCTGCAAAATGTCTCTGTAAAGCGCTACGTAAAACTAGCAGCGCTATACAATACCCCCTGTAGGGTCACGTCAACACGGCCCCAACAGGGACATTACGCTGCCATGACAACGAGACGACTCTGCGCCATAAGGCGGCTCGTTGTCACGGCAACTTGACACCGCGCCATTTTGACGCCACCTTGCAGGAGGAGACGCCGCCGGAGAAGGTAAGAAACGTAAATATTTTTTAAAAATTACATTTTAATTGCAAAATTGCAAAAAGTCTCTGCGTTAGCGTTCAGTAGAAGGCGCCTGACAGCCAGTAGCGCTCTGCCTGCACTTCCCCACAGGGCAGGGGTAGGATCCGTTCCACCTTAAAACAAATACCCCATCTCATTCCCACCCCAGCCCTGTGTACCCCCTCCCCGGCCCGCTATACCCCTCCTTTCCACACACTCTGGGGTCTGCCCACCCCACCGTGCCCCTGAGCTTTGCCGGGCAGGGGCACCTCGGCGGCTCCACCTTAAGAGAGGATCTGCCGGTCACGTGACGCGGCCGCCATTTTGTCCTAGGAGTGAAGTGTGAGGTAAAAAAGAAACAAGGAAGGAGGAGCGGGGGGAGAGACCGGAAACACGGAGAGAGAGAGAGAGAGGGGGAGAGACCGGAAACGCGGAGAGAGGGAAAGGGGGGAAGAGGAGGAGAGACCGGTAACAAGGAGAGAGGGGGGGAAGAGGAGAGAGAGAGACCGGAGAGAGGAGGAAGCGGGTACACCTCCCCCCCGGGTCACCTCACCGAGACGTCTCCGCTTATTACAGCGGCTGAGAGAGAACGGGCCGAAGGACCTCGGGGTGACCCGGAACCGGGTGAGGGGAAGCAGGGGGGCCTGAGCTACCTCACCGGGAGGATTTACTGACAGCTCCCTCAGTGTGTGTGTGTGTGTCCCTCCTCACCCCGGTGTGTATATATATCCCCATCACCCCGGTGTGTAATCCCCCATCGCCCCGGTGTGTATTCTCCCCCCACCCTCCCTCCTCAGTGTGTGAATCCCCCTCCTCTCTCCTCAGTGTGTGTGTGTGTGTGTATATATCCTATCACCCCGGTGTGTATTCCCCTCCTCTCTCCTCAGTGTGTGTGTGTGTGTATATATATATATCTATCTATATCTATCCCTCCTCACCCCGGTGTGTATTCCCCTCCTCTCTCCTCAGTGTGTGTGTGTGTGTGTATATATATATATCTATCTATCTATATCTATCCCTCCTCACCCCGGTGTGTATTCCCCTCCTCTCTCCTCAGTGTGTGTGTGTATCCCTCCTCAACCCGGTGTGTGTGTGTGTGTCCCTCACCCCTGTGTGTATGTGTGTGTGTATATAATATATATATATATCCCCCTCCTCACCCGGTGTTTAGTCCTGGGCCAGTATATATTGCTCCTGTCCTCTGTGTATAGTCCCGGCTCGGTATATATTGTTCCTGTCCTTGTTGTCTAGTCCCGGGCCGGTATATATTATTCCTTCCCCCGGTGTATAGTCCCGGCTCGGTGTATCCTCCCCTCCTCCCCGGTGTGTCGGTGCCCAGTCAGCACGGAGGATGTCGGGTCAGTCCATCACAGACCGGATCACGGCGGCTCAGCACAGCGTCACCGGCTCCGCCGTGGCTAAAGCGGTTTGTAAGTCGACAACCCACGAAGTGATGGGGCCCAAGAAGAAGCATCTGGACTGTAAGTGAGACTGACACATTTTACATTATATATATATATATATATATATATATATATATATAAATATATTTTTTTTAAACCCTCAACATTATATATACACCGGGTATATATACTCGGTGGCAAGAAATAAAAAATCATCTGTGGAGACAAGCACTCACGTGAATTTATATGAGAAATAAAAGTTTATTTAAATGTTTCGTTCCCACCATAGGGATCTTTTTAAAGATAAATTGATAAGTCCCTATCGTGGGGCCGAAAAATTGAATGTATTTGATATATTACACACAAACTGACAATCATCCACAAAGGATATGTATCTATTATTATACACACAAGATATGCTTATTGACATGTGTTGTTAAGTCGCTCCCCACAATGCGTTGCATCCCCAGCCGCATGGCATTGTGACACTTGACTTTGGAAGCTCCCGTGGTAATTGACAGCTATACCCCCCCCCCCCACAGTGAGGGGAAGTCCCTCCCCCCACACGCTCGGGGCACCATACTGCTTGGGATCTGTCAAAACAGTTTTATTAGCAATAGTCTGGTGAGTTGGCAATCAGATTTATACATTTAGGAGTTTGCGGAACAAATATTTTCTAGTCGCGGGTGCGCAATGTAAAAAAAAGTTTGGGAACCACTGATCTAGCCATTCAGGATATACTGTTCCACATCTGTTATTACATTATCCACGCTGGGTATACACAATTACCATCAAATACTGACCATCAGATACTGACCTATTATAAATGTTTTTATCACAGGAGGCGCATACTGATGTGTACCTAACATTATCTACACACGGTACATGTGCTGACGTGTACGTGTTATCCGCTCAGGATACAGATATTGACATCTATCTGTTATGACTAATATTTGCTCAAATTCATGTAGTATTCAGATTAGTATATCTGATATTTCAATATAATCCACACAGAACACACTGACCTGTATCTGATATCATTATTTACACAGGATACGAACAGAATAACAGGTTATGTATGCAGGATATACGTACGCACATGTAGCTTTTATCATTACGCTCAGGATATACATATTGACATATCTCGTTATACCCACACTCGTTCTCTACGCTCTTCTCAAGCCTGTCTTCTCTTTACCCCCTGTGTTACTACAGCTGTCTCACGCCTATAACCTTTCTTAGGCTACGCTTATAGTGACGGTGACGCGACGGTCAGGCTACGGTCGCAGGAAAAATCAAATAGAGATGACTTCCAGCAATCGCGAACAAACCGGCGCTTCGTCGCATCACGCTTACTATAAGTACACGCGACGGCATCAATGCATTTGTTTTGCCTCGGCGACGCTGTCGCCGGCATTAGAAGCGACGCCTAACATGCATGCTCGCTACCTCTGGGATTCCCTCAATGGCCCTTATTCTATAAAGTGTGATGGCGCAAAAATGAATTTGGCTTTCCATGAGAGAGTGCCGATCCGGCACAATCACAGTTTATAGAATAAGGGCTAATGTCCGGCAAGCAGCTTCTCTCTCTAACTTCAAAACCTTTCTGCACACTCGCCAGTTCAATGAAAGTGTTCAAATAGTCCGGGATGACCCCTGCTCGCTAAACTACAGTATGCCTCATACACAGTGTACCCAATGCACTAAAATTTACTCCCAACTGTTTTTGTTAGTTTTCTCACATGCCGATTAAATTGTAAGCTATTTGAGCCAGGGATTCCTTTCTCCCAATGTTGCACATATGCACCTATCCAATCTATATTATATTCTATCTAATGTAATTATAGTGTAATATTGTAAAGTGATGCCTACCTAGTTGGCTCTATAAAAAATATTCCTTGATATTATTTCCTCCTATACATTTGACAATGTAGTATTATACACCAGTAACAACCTGCAAAGTACAGTACCTGTTATAATGATCAATATTACCACCCACCTCTTCTCTTTAACATTATTCACACCAATCATTTTGGATTGTGATGACTTCCTGCCACATTATCATTACCAATCTGGGCAGTGTTTGTTGGTCGTTGGGCCAAGCAGCGGCAGGACAGCTGTCAGGATAACCATTTGTATGAGCAATAGCCAACGTGTGTTGTATTATTGTAACTATTTTACATTGGGTGCTTCTACAAGGCTAGTATTATATAAGGGTCAAATTGTATATTAAAGCCCCAAGATTGTACAGGTTGCCAGTGTCATGTTTATGTATGTGCCCTTTGTGTTGTGCTCTCAATTCTATTTTGCATGGCACTACCATTTAGCAATAAGGATCACAGTCCGCGTGCTCCTGAATTTTGGGCTATGTAGGCAGGCGGTTATTCATGAAATTGGGGTCATGGGCACTATCACACCGAAACTCCCATTGACTTCTAGAAAAGTAGAAACGGTGCCGATCAAGCAGGTTACAAATTAATTGTACTTTCTAAATAACAGAGATCTGATTGGTGTAAAGGAGGATTAACATATTCGCCTTGGTAAAAGTAACCTGATGTGATCATAATGGGGAGTTTTGACCCAGACCACCCCAAACGGCCGCTTTGAAATATATGGAATTAACCCCTATATATCTAGTTTCATGTTTATTGACCGATCTTCTTTTTTTTTTTAAATGCACCAGTCCTCTTAAATGTACCCAATTCAGATTTTCTCTGTATAATACTCATCTGTTGCTAACTTCAAGAGCATTCCTCCTGCCGCCATTGTGAGACTACATGTTCCACAGCATTATATTTAAATCGTTTTTTTTCTTCTTTAGTCCTAGAACAGTGGTTGAGATCTGTGATTTGAAAAGCATGTCATAAAACCTTAGCATGTGGTATATCACAACACTTGTGATTGTTTAATAAAGCTTGTTGTGTTGAAGGGTGTTAGAATAGAGTGTCCAGAAAGTGCAGCTACAAACAGAGTAGATTCTTGAACACAATAACTGACGATAGGCTTGCGGGAAATCAGGTTTGCGACATTTCATCGGGTTTTTTTGGCGATGTAAAACATTTTTTGCCGATTTTAAATACTGACCAAAGCCAACATTTATTTTCATAGATATTGAAATTCTGTAATTGTTATCCATTAATCTTTCTGGCTACCAAATTTCAAAATAAGCCTATCTTGACGAGGACACTATTTACAGTGTAAGATCAGGTGGAGTTTGACTTTGCTTCACCATGCCAGCATGGAAAGCAGCTTGTGAAATTCCTGGTTGGCTGCATGTCCATCGCAGGCTCAATGTTGATCGGACGCTTACAATTTACAGCTGGCTTATTTGTGCAGTTGGGCAGCTCGGCACCTCTGGGTGGCTGGCAACGAGCAGGGATGTGCACGTTTATAGGGTGAAGAGCAGAAACTTTACATAATAGTGTTAGAATTTGTAAAGCAGCCTGGTATTCTCACCATGCTACAAATGATGTAGGCTATATCTACACAGCATGTGACTGAGTTGTGGGATTATAAACATGAGGTATACTGCATGACATCTTTATACTGACACTCTGTTAAATAAAATAGGTTGCACATTTCCTGTTGCTTAAGTCTGTCTGCATATAGAAATACAACATCAAGCAACTCAAATTAAAGAAATCCGAAAAATAATGACTAGCATCAAGGTGTCCTGGCAGGCTCCAATGCCTTCAACAATAATATTAAAATATGCATAATCAGTGCGGTAATAACCTGCCATTTTGGGGAACCAACCTCCTCATCGGATGCTGCTATTCTCTTTTAATATTTTTTGTAGTATTTAAATTGGTTTAATATGAATTAGTATATTGGCTAGATTTGTTAAATGTGAGTGCTGTACAGTGTTCCTTGTATTGCATGTTGGATTAAAAAATATATATTTAGAACATGCTGCATTTTTGGGTTCTATATCTATAACCCTTCCCTAACTCATTTCCTAAATCCGCCCTACACCAGAGATTTGTTCTGTAACTTTGCAGTGTAAATAACTTCTCAGCCACAACAAAAGGAAGATATTATTGAAAGGTATGCTGAACAGACAACCAGTTATCCTGGTTTAAAAACTGTTTCTTTTAGCACCTGTACTGCAGATACAGAATTTTATTTATTTTTCTCCCTGAAAACATTTAATAAGAATTTGGTTTTTGCTTTTTTCATTACTGTAGGACTGTTCTAGTGGATCGGGGCTAAATAGGGGCCACAAAATTGTGCGTTATAAAGTTAGGTTCTATCATAATCTAAACATCCCACATGTTTAGTGAGAACTTTATTTTTTATATTAAGCATTCAGTTTATAATATAATATAATTTATAATGAAACACTGTCCGTTATTCACCACGTTAGTTATCATTGCACTTTTCTGTGCTACAGCTAGTGCTGATTTGTAACTAAGCCCTGTGTCTGCTTACAGAGTAGATCTGCCAAAATAAGATTTTAATCTGCAAATTTATTGTTTCTTCTGTGTGGTTACAAGTCCAAGCAAAAGCATACATGATCAACATGCCAAATATATAAAGATAATGCCCAAAGTTACATAGAAATGTATTTTTTTCCCTACTTCAGAGTCAAGGAACTCCACAGCTATTTTATGCATTTATTTCCATGTGAAGTAATCGGGTCTTGGTTTAATGGCTGTTTTTAGAGAAAAAGATGGTAAAGGACATTTGCTGCGTATGCTTCTAACTTGCACTGACTATAGAATAAAATAGGACTTCTATCGCATTACTTTATTTAGATTTTAGTTTCTAGAAAGAAAATAACTTGCTAGCTTTCACACTGCCTCTGATCCTTGCAACATCTTTGTTTCGTGTTTTCATAACATTTGTGTGTTGCTAATCACAATTTGAAGTTGAGTTTGATGAAGGTGTACTGGATCTTAACTCTTTCCTCCCCGCCCCCCATTTTACACAGACCTTATACAGTGTACCAACGAGATGAATGTGAACATCCCGCAGCTGGCAGACACACTCTTTGAGAGGACTGCAAATAGTAGCTGGGTTGTAGTGTTCAAAGCCCTTATCACAACACACCACCTTATGATGTACGGCAATGAGGTAAGCTGGATCAATAAAGATTCTTTGTTTGTGAGAGATCTTGCAAATCAATATGAGCAACTTTTAAATAAAATTCATAAATGACTTATTTTTTTTCTTAAGTGACAAATCTAGTAAGTAAACAAAATGCTGTTTGTTTTTTTTGTTTTTTTAATTGTGTGCTCATTTGCTTGCCATTACCCAGAATCCCTATCCGCAGAGGAAGCACTATGCTAGGAGAGAATGGGGAAAGGCAGGGTTACCGACCTCTCTGACACGTGAATGTGCTCTCACGTGATGATTTTTTGTTGTTGCTATTTTTAAAGTGAACCATCCTCTATGCTTGTGTTTTGATGTAGTTATTATTAGTATACAGTATATTTGTATAAGTTCACTGTTAACTTATTTGAATTTAGAAAACGTCTTTTAGCCTCACCATGACACAATAAGTAAATGGTTACATTGTACGTTCATTATGTGATTGGGGCTGCACTCTTTAAGGTTAAAATAATGAGCTAATTTCACAATGTTGATGTTAAACAACAATCAAGCCCCCCCTCCCTCCTCCCAGAAGCCTATGAGTTTAACGCCTGCTAAAGCTTTCGAGGTTGCCATGGTAACCTCTGGGGGGAGAAACATTTTAACGCTTTTTAAAACTAAAATCTGCCTTGGAAAGGGCACAGAGGGATCTAATAAATTAAACGCACCAAAAATGTTGATCAGGGCAGACTGCTGCTTTTAATGTTTGTTGATGCTGGCTTAAATTCAGATGTTTTTTGTTCCTCTTTTAAAGGGGCATGTTTAACATTAGTTTGACCGTGGCAGATAAAACATATGACTTTAGTCTTGCAGTGATACTTTGCATACCTTTCTAGCAGTGAAGAGTTAATTATAGTCAGATGTAATAAATGCAGTACATTTTAGCCTGTCTGTTGCTGCGTAGTATGGGATTGTCCATTCGTTGTACCCGTGTACATATACAATATACCATTGTACTTCTTGGTACTTTGCAATATGGATATGTGTATCACCTTTTTTTGTGTGTTCTTCTCCTCAGCGGTTTATTCAATATCTTGCGTCCAGAAACACTTTATTTAATCTCAACAACTTCTTGGATAAAGGTGCCATGCAAGGTAAATACCTTACATCAGATGGGCGCGAGAATTTTTTTTTGGGGGGGGGGGGGGGGCGCGGCGCTGTTACAGAGGCCCTGCACGCTTCCCCAAGGCATTTAAATGAAATGCCGGGATCACGCGAGGCCTCTGCAACTCGCTTACCTTGATTCAGCCTGCTTCGGGTGGCACGTCAAATGACGCCGCAGGGTCACGACAAAGGTAAGGGGGGGGGCGCGTGAGCACTGGGGGAGAGCAGGCAAGTAACTGGGAGTACTTTGATTTGTTTGTTATTATTTTGAGAGGAACCGCATACTTTCAATTTCAGTGTGGAGTTTGCTTTGCTAAAATAAGTGTTCTACAAGTAAAGCACAGTAATAAAATAAACCTGTCTGCTTTTCGTATTGTTTTTTTCATTTAAACTGTCTCCAAATGTATTTAAAAGTCTATCTCTTGTAGGGTATGATATGTCGACCTTCATCAGACGTTACAGCAGATATTTAAATGAAAAAGCACTTTCCTACAGACTTGTAGCAGTTGACTTCACCAAAATGAAGAGAGGGTATGCAAATGTTATCTTCCTTAACAATAAATAAGACCCTCTGTGCATGGTTATGAATTGCTTTTTTCTTTCTTTTTATTGCACTTTAGGATAGATGGAGTGATGCGAACGATGATTACTGAAAAGCTCTTGAAAACTCTTCCTATCATACAGAACCAGCTGGACGCTCTCCTGGATTTTGATGTAAGTAATTAAAAAAAAAAAAAAAAAGCAGCCACGTTTATTTTTGACGCTGCAGGGGTGCTCAACTCTAGTCCTCAAGACCCCTCCAACAGGTCAGGTTTTCAGGATATCCCAGCTTCAGCATAGGTGGTTCAATCAGTCCCTGCTTCAGTCACTCTTTGATAAAGCACCACAATAGGTGGGAAATGCGTTGGAGGACTTTTTACCTGTGTTATGTCTGCATAATGCTGATTAAAATTGCTTTTGTAATCTCATCGCTTCAAGTCCAGCACTTTTTCTATTGCTGCCTCAGCACAATAGCTACCTGTGCTGAAGCAGAGATATCCTTAACCTGACCTGTTGGGGGGTCTTGAGGACTGCAGTTGAGCGTCTCTGTGATGCTGTGTTGTTACATTTGTAACGCGTTGCTTAAACTTTGTATTTCTCTTTGAAGGCGAACCCAAACGAGCTCACAAATGGTGTTATAAACACTGGCTTCATGCTTCTATTCAAAGATTCTATACGGTTATTTGCAGCCTATAACGAAGGAGTAATCAACTTACTGGGTACGTGTGAATCTTCAGGTGTAAATATAGAAATTAGCAGACGCGTCACCAAATTGTACAGCTCAAAGTTGATGTTTTTAATTTATTTTTTTTACTGTTCATTTCTTTTCATTTGTGGGGTCATGTTTCAATGTAAAATAACTGCATTTA
Source organism: Ascaphus truei (assembly GCF_040206685.1). Classification (NCBI taxonomy): domain Eukaryota; kingdom Metazoa; phylum Chordata; class Amphibia; order Anura; family Ascaphidae; genus Ascaphus; species Ascaphus truei. The sequence continues at coordinate 46,532,026 of NC_134498.1, forward strand.
AAATCTGCTTGTACTTAAATTACGTTTTCTATTCTTTTTAGAAAAGTACTTTGATATGAAAAAGAACCAGTGTAAAGAAGCTTTGGATATTTATAAGAAATTTCTGGCCCGAATGACCAAACTGTCAGAATTCCTCAAAGTGGCAGAGGTTTGTATTGTCCCTTCAGCATCAAAGGGGCTTTATTTAGCTCTTGGCACTGGTACAGTAGCATGCGTTGTGCATGATGAGATATGAATGCTATTGAAGAATCTTCATTTTAAAGACTGACATTGAATGCTTAGCAAGTCCCATGCACTCGATGCGTTTCTGCCTGATATATCGTTTTCATTTCTGCTCCCGTTTGTCTTGTGATCAGCAGCAACTGGGCTTGTAAAGTTGTTCTACAACATCCATGGGCAAAAATCAATTATGATTCATAATTTTAAATTCCTCCGCTTACGATTCTTTCATATGTGTTGAATCACATTAGCAACAATTGCATGATAATCGCAGTTTTGACGTACAGTTTGACAACTTAAAGCACGCACACAAATAATAAACTGCTTGATTTTTCTTGCACTTTAGTCATGTCTTTTGTCGTTAGCATGTGCCACTGTACCAGTTCAGAAAGTTATTAAATGTCCCTTTTGCTGTCCTAATGTTTGTGTGTAAACATTCAGAACCCACAACTCTCCATTGCCACTGCATGTAGTAATGTACACTTTTTTTTTTTCCTTTTTGTGAACTCAGCAAGTTGGAATTGATCAGGGTGACATTCCAGATCTTACTCAGGTCAGTGTGCATTCCATGTTCATTTAATCCAATTATATCCTTTCCCCTTCTGTGTTTCATGTTTTATCCATACTCCATTTCCCTGCAACGTTTCTCTTCCATATAAATTCTCTATATGGAAATACTTTTATGTGAATTGGTGTATGTTGCCGACTTAATGAATATGCGCCCTGCAATCCTATTTCTACCAGTTGCACATATAATAGAAGAAAGGGACTTCATTATTCTTCTGGGAGATTAAAATGTCCTCTAAACTGTAAAGTTCATCCTATTTTTAGAAAATAATGTCTGTCTTATTGAATATAAATTGTGTGTAGACACACATACCTATACACACATACTTGTAAATATACACGCATATCTATACACACACATACTAAGGCCGCGCTTATAGTGCCGGCGACATGAGGTCGCCCGAAAACAAATATATTGCATAAGCGCACGCGACGGCGACCAGCGACGTCGCGGTCGCGAAAACCTGAAGCTGGCAAAATTTGATTTTTCAAGGGCCGTCGCGTCACCTGACGGCCCTTGAACAAATCAAATTGCCGGAATCCCGCGACCCCGCCGCCCAGCAAAACATAACTTTCCCAACGGTGGCACTATAGGTACGTCTTAACACGTGTGTGTGTGTATATATATATATATATATACACACACACACACACACACCTATATACACACACACACACACACACCTATATACACACACACCTATATACACACACACTCCTGATCATTATTTATAGAATATTATTATTATTAAACTTGAGGTAATAATTAGATTTCTAATAAAGATGGTGGTTTTAAAAAGCAGCCAAGAGACAAACGTTCAAAATGTCAATTTTTGTTTTAAGACTCCCCCAGTTGGCTTTTGTCTGCTAAGGTACAAATGATTTATGACTGTTCTTCTACAGGCGCCCAGCAGTTTGCTTGAAGCACTTGAACAGCATTTAGCTTCTCTTGAAGGGAAAAAAACAAAAGAAGTGTCGGCTGCCAGCAGGTGAGTTGCACTAAAATAGTCACTTCTGTTGCCAAATGTAATTTAGTGTTTTTGATCATTAGATTGCAGTGCATCAGCTAGAACGGGGGTGACAAACTCCAGTCCTCAAGGGCCATCAACAGGTCAATTTTTAACGATATCCCTGCTTCAGCGAGCCACTGATTGAGCCACCTGTGATGAAGCCGGGATATCCTTAAAACCTGACCTGTTGATTACTCTTGAGGACTGGCGTTGACCGCCCCTGAGCTAGGCATTTGAAATCCTCTTTCTAGATCTGTGTAACTGCTAAATGCTTACTAGAATTTAAATACCTCCTTCCGCATGCCCTCTGTGATTTACTTTCACAACACTCATGAACCAAAAGAATACTTTTATGCACAGGAATATAGTAACATTACTTTCACAGAACCTGCTGGGACTTGTATTGTATGTGGTGGCTACTGTTTGCAGGCATCAAAATAATAAATGAATGATCTTGGTGTTTGAAGTCACCTTCTCCCACATGCATTTTCCATTTCACTGCTAATATTGCTCCGCTACTGTCAATATGTCTATTGAAAGAATCATAAAATAATTTGGGACCGCTAATTGTTTAAGTTTCATTCTTTTTAAATTTATTTATTTATTTGCGGCTATACACTCCCCTGTACCTTCTTACATGTCAGCCCTAATTTCTCGCTATACACTTGTCTGACTCTTGCGTTATGCTCAAAGATGTATTCGGTCCACCCCTCTTGTATTTAAAGCCCTCTCCCGCCTAAAACCTTTCTCGCCCCACACCTCTGGAGTGTTCTTCCCCCCTCAATATCAGACTAGCACCTTCTGCAGGTTTAAGGCATGCCTCTTTAATGAAGCATATGGGTAGTTCCATTGGCTGATACTATATGTAACCCCTCTTTATTTCCCTATATGTATATACCAGGGCGGAGGCCTGAGTCCACCTCCCATGTACCCGAGAGAGAATATTCTGCCTGCAAACCACCAGGCTGGAGTCAGACAATGCAGCAGGACACGCAGCTTATAGATAACTTTATAGGCAGGGAACACAGGAATCGCATGCAGTAGCCTTCAATGTCACGAGACCACAGACAACCAAGGCAATATACATACAGTATAATAACAAACCTCAGAGCGCATATATCTCACACAGTCACTTGATCCATCCTTGTGGCCCGTGAGCTAACTAAAAGAGCCACAGTGTTGGAGCTCATGTAGTTGGAATGGTTGCAGGCCTGTTACTTTACAATGGGTGTCGTGCCCAGGACACTTGGAAAGGGCACTGGTGTGTTTGTAGGAGCGATCTCCCAGCTGCTTTATGCCCCACAACTTTGAACCGCAGCTTGCACAGGTTCTCACCTGCGGGTGTTTTAGGCTCTGTCACCTTGATGTCTTGTTTATCAGGCTCCTCAGGACACGTCCCCTCTCTCTCTCTCTTTTCTCTCGTTGTTCTCCCCCTCAGCTCACTCCTCCCTGCCTGTGTATCTCCACACTTCCATTGCCATCACATCTCCGCTCCTCTGGATCCAATGGGCTTATTCCTTTCTTCTGCTCTCAGCCATTGGCCAGAGCGAGCGTATGTCCATCAATACACTTGACATTGAGCAGGTTAACTCCTTATATCCACCGGGGGGCAGCGTGTATACATAAATGTATACTAAGGGGTGTTACATTTACATCTCTTAGGCTGCGTTCACACAGGGGGCTTCGCGACACTGTGTGCGCGCGCCTCCGTCTGCTGGGCTATGTGTGATTATCCCCAGCAGACGGAATGATCCGACACAAGGCGACATCATATAAGTGTCATCCTCTTGTAGCGCCTTTGTGAGCCCGCTGTGCCCTTTGTAACCCCGAAACCACCAAGGGACCCACACATGCAGCAACTGGGAGGGGCTGGGAGAGTCGGGCAGAATCCTCCCTCTGCGGTGTGTCCAGGCGCCGCCTGTATAGGTGCACCCCCCTTTCAGCAGGGATGGCGGGGGCTCACACACAACCCTACTTTGCTATGATTCACTATAAAAGTTTTGTATGAGCCTCTCCTGCCCCAATGAGCGAGCCCCGCTGCTGCAGGGGAAGAACCCCCCACACATTGCAACTCAGGGAACCTCCTTTACCGGAGTGCGTGGTCATTGATTGGCTGCTTAAATTGACGTCACGCTGCTGCAGTCGGAGATCACAGATTTAAAAGACTCCCGCGACTGCAGCAGCGTCGACGCCGTACTTTGCAGCAAATGGTAGTTTCAAGACTACCATTGTCCGCCAGGCATCTGTGACGAACGCGCGCACGTCGTGTAGCGCGCTGTGTGCGGGGCCTTAAGCATTGGCCTTGCCCCTGGTAGACGCACCTACCATAACACCCCACCTACTGTCTCTGTAAGTTCTTCCTACTTACCCCTTAGATTGTAAGCTCTTTGGGGCAGGGACTCCTTTTCCTAAAGCCTACTTTTATATTGACTCGCTTATTCCTATTTTGTCACCTATATTACTGCTGTAAAGCTTTGTACATGGATGGTGCTATATAAAATTAAGATATGCATACAAGTGACCAAGTTATAATTTAAATGGGTCTTGTGTTTATTGAAGTGAAACTTCTTTGCTGGCACCTACAGAGTTTTGATTGGAAAAAAATCCCTTGTGTGGTAACAGAATTCCATGACGGAAGTGACGTCACGCGCAGCCCACCCTACCCCTCCCCCCGTGTTCGCTCCTGCGCATGTGCAGACCTCAAAGCGCTTCCCTTCAATTCCCGCGCACACAGAGGTTGGAGCCGACGATATGATGTGGTGGGCGGGCTCCCTGCACATGCGCAGTGGCGCACATGCCCATGGTACACTCAGCGCGCAGGCACGTGCGCGGGAACAACCACACTGCCAACCCCAGTGCCTGTATTATTACCAGAGCAAAAGAATATGATGGCCCCGCTCAAAACCACTCCTTGTCAAAACCCGTGTGCTGCCTAGGAGATATAAGCATTCAAAATAAACAGTACAAAGAAGTACCACAGAAAAAGCCTCCCAAAACTGTATTATTACCCCCTGTCTCCAATCACACTCCCCACTGCCTTGCCTCCTGCACTCAGTCACTGTTACTGTCACACACTGTCACTGGCGCAGTGGAACACGCAGTCGCGCGCGTATACTGTTGCAGTCACGTGCGGAAAGCAGAGTCGCAGGGAAAATGCAGTCGCGCACGCAGTGTCGCGCACGCAGTGTCGCGCACACACACACTGTCGCACTAGTTAAAACGGGCGGGATGGCGAGCACACGCGCTAAGTCAAACTTCTTTGCGTTTTCTCACTGAAATTGTTTGGATTTTAAATAAAAACATCACCATCACAAATTCTGTGACAAAGGTCAAAGAAGTTTCACTTACAATGCGCGTGCTAGACACTCCCCCCTTTTTTTTTTCATGAGTGATATTGATTGCTGATTATGCACAATAACTTCGTCATACTCCATTTTTATGTATCAACAAGTGTGTGTGTATACACTTTACAGTACAATACAACATGCCATATAATTTACAGTGACATTCTTCATGTATGTAATGAAAATCGCTGGCCAATGGGTTTTAAGATTTTCTATTCATCTTTCTGCAGCTGTATTCCACCATAGACTTTTAGCAGCAGGTGTTAGGCTGAGATTATACTCAACACGATGGTGCTGGCGCGCAGAAAACAAATGGCTAATCCCTATGCGACCGCCCCTAGTGCATGCACGCACGACGGAGCGCGATGGTGGCACCGGGTTTTGAAAAGACAAAAAAAAATTGTCTCTTCAAGCGCGGTCGCTTAACGTCAGCGTCACGTGAGCGATTCGGCCAATGAGGGCAAACCAGCTTCGTGACGCGTCTGCCACGCCTCGCCAACATCACACATCGCTTGGGCGAGAGGCGCCCCCGATGCGGACTATAAAAGGGGCCTTAAACAGTTGCCTGTTGTATCTGTGTCTTTACGACATTTTGCGTCCGTCCATATCTGTTAAGGTTCTTTTTCTTGCAGAGCTAGCACCTTGTCCAGTGCTGTATCTACACTTGCTACGACCGGGATGTCTTTTAGTAGAATGGATGAAAAGGAGAGACAGCTAGCACTTGAGGAGGAACAGGCAAGACTGCAAGCACTTAAGGTATTATTACCAAGTGGAGTTATTGAAAAATATTAGTTATCTTGTCACTACTTCTATTCTGTTACAAAAACTCCTGAATGCAGGACTAGGCCAAACATCCTAACAAATAGTTTAACAACCGTTTTCGTTCGTTGAAATAGGAGAGAGTCAAATAATGAATAAGACATCGGTTGAAGTACAGCGGTACAGAGTAGCAGTAAATTGCATAAGTTCAGGGGATGGAAAGGTGACCAGTTGAGTTCCTACTGGACCTGTACTGGGACCAGTGCTCTTGAATGTCTTGGTGGTATTACAAATGGTCTAGAAGGGAAGGTATGCCTATTTTGCAGATGACACAGATCTGCAAAAGGGTTGACACTACAATAAAATGACCAGTGATTTGGGTAGGTTGGAGGAATGGCCGGGAGTGTGGCAACAACAATTTAGTGCAACATACTGTAATGCACTTGAGTCATAAGAAACCAAAAGCAGAATGCAGGATTTATGTCAACTACTATAGAGCAAAGGGACCTAGAAGTCATTATTTCAACTGACTTAAAAGTAGGTATGCAATGTAATAATGGGGAAAGCCAGCAGGAAGTTGGGTTATATAGGGTAATATCAGCAGAGGGGCGGGGGGGCACTTTATAGGTCATTTGTGAGACCTCGCGTAGCTCCGTTCTGGAGACCATCTCTCTGGAAGGACATAAGTTAATTGGAGATTCGTGCAAAAAAGGGCTACTAAAAGGGTGTGTGATCTACAGCATAAGACTTACCTGGAAAAACCAGAGGACCTTAATATGTGTAGTGTAGACAGGGTCAGACTTTTACTTTTTGAGGCCCTAAGCTATGCCAAGTTTAAAAGGCCCCAAAAATGAGACCCATTCATTATTCTGATTGAGGGGCACCAGTGAAAATGTAAACATGAAACTGAAATGAATGCGAGCGTGATACCAGCATAGTTATATACAAAGAGAATGATGTAATGCTAAAATGAACAGTGTTTGCACATCATATTAATTTTAATATTAAACATTTTCCGTCTTGATTTTTTTAAAAGAAGTCATTGGTGATGTCTTTAAATGATCAGCTATGAAGTTTCCCTTTCGCTGCACATGATGCCTAGGGTCATTTTGAATGAAAATTTCCATATTTATAGAGAATCTTCTTGTTCCCCATATTTTCTTTATTTATCTTCTGCTTTTAACTTGAATTGCACTCCATTTCTCCCCCCACCCTCACCCCACCCCAAATCTTTGAGGCCCCCTCATATTTTGAGACCCTAAGCTGTAGCTTAGTTAGCTTATGTGTAAGTCCGAGTGTAGAGGATAGAGGGGGGGGGAGATATGAGTGACATTTTCACATAAAGGGTTTTTAACAAAGTACGGGGTGGAGGTATATTTCAGAGAGGACTAATACCGTAAGATCACTTTTATGAGATGAACATAAGGCTATCATGAATAAGACACAAAGCAAAGGATCAAATAGTGTCTGAGGTTTTACAGGAGACGGGGAAAACAAGCAGACTAGGGAAGCCAAGCGTCCTGATCCGCTGTCAAACCCTGGGTTTTCAACGATGTGACGATCCTGCAGGCGTTTCCTTGCAGAGTTAGCTGGGTACTTAAGATTGTGTAAGATTTAGAACACCAAAAATAATTGCCTTTTCAGGAACAGCGACTGAGAGAGGTTACTGTGGTGTCAAACTCTACATCTACATCAGCATCACCAAGCACTTTATCCGGGAAAAGTGTCAATACCACAGCAGCTGTTGACTTATTTTCAGTCCCTGCACCAACAACTAACAGGTGAGGTCTAGTGATCTAGTACAGGGGTGCTCAACCTCAGCCCCTCGGGCCCATATTTTAAGGACATCCCAGCTTCAGCACAGACGGAGCCACTGATAACGCCACCTGTACTGAAGCTGGGATATCCTTAAAACCTGACCTGTTGGGGGGTCTTGAGAACTGGTGGTGGTGTGTGTTTTTTCTTGCACCCCTATGGGTTGTGTACATGATACAATATGGGGTAAGATGCTTGTCTGACTGTAAGCCTTCCCCCCCTGTTATCCTTTTTAGCATGCCCAATCTAACAAGCGATGTGTTCGACCTGCAACCTACGTTTGTACCAACTGTACAAAGCACCCCGGCCATAGCAACGTCTGCAAGCAGCACGTGGGGAGGTAAGCTTGCTTCTGCTTGCATAGTACCAGAGAAGCATTCACGGTACAATGTTTGTAATTCTTTCAGTGTTGCAGGGACTTGCAATGAGGGGCTAATGTTGAGTTGAGGAAACGTAATTTTGATTGACTTGCTGTTTTATCATTCCGAAATGGGCAGATTTCTCACAATATTAGGGAAACTGCTGACCAAAGCATGCTTTCTTTTCAAAGGTGCAGTCCCACTTTGCAACGTAAATCCTGGATTTAAAAAGAAAGCATTTGGCTATGCGACACACACATTTATTACCTAATTGCAAAAAGGACATGAACAAATAACACGTGTGCACAACATACTGCTTTTATTATGGGCGAATACTTGGCTGGAGTTGAATTACCAAGTTATCAGTTGGGTCATACGGCCAGGATGTAACAGCAGAAAGTGCAGGGAATTTCCAGCAAGCAAAAAGTCTAAACTGACTGGGGCAGCACTTTTTAAAATACATACATACATACACACATACACACACACACATACATACATACATACATACATACACACACATGTTTACCTCTAACGGTGAACTGGGGCTCGCATGCTTTGCTTTTATTTAAAGGAGCGATCCAAGCAGGCCGTGTGTGTTTTTTTTTTTAATTTTGAAGCAGGGGGTCTTCAGAGTTGAACCCCATTAATTTCAGCTCTGGGGGCCCCCTGCTGCCCGAGATGCTTACCTCCGAAGCGGGTGCCGGTGTCTCTGCAAGTTTAAAGCTCCCACCGGATGATGTCACGGCTTCCTATTGGGGTGCAGGACCTTTTTCGAAAAGCGGCCATCATGTAAACCCCAGCTAGTGAGCCGGAGCTGCTACTGGCACCTACTACGGAGGTAGGTATCTCCAGAAGTAGGGGGTCCCGGAGCTGAAATTAATGGGGTACTGTTCCGGAGATCCCCCGGCTTCAATCATTTGTTATACAGAAAAGGGGGGAAGAAATCCGGCCAGCTTGGATTGTCTCTTTAAACGCCAGCGCTGCTAAGTTAGAGATGCTGTTCTCTAGATACCGAACGTTGGGTTTGCAAGACAACGCTCATCTCCTTGTACAAGTGACCAGTACTTTATTTAGAGTTTTCCCCCTGTCCCTTTTCCACGTCGCCACATTCCCTTGCTCAGCGGTTTGATATGTGGGGCCTGGAGAACAGCGCATATCTCAAACATTTGTATTAAAACTATATTTTGTTTTTCCAAATGCCAAATATGTCGCCTACAAAGTACTCTGCATTTCTTCATTCTAAGCATGCACTAGAAAGGTTTGCACCGCTTGTAATCTTCTGGGGAGATATGGGGGAAAACCTCAAGCGGCAACAAATGAAACTTCATGACTTGTTCATGAATGTTGTGCTGTTTTTCTTGCTGTAATACTTTTCATGGATTCACCTCTGTGCTTGACACGACCTCTTGTTCATCTTTTCTATTTGCTTTTCCTGTGTGTCGCTGCTGCTGCGAAGGTCCCTTTGCCTCATCAAATGGATGTGTTGGCTCCCCACCACATCTGGACATCTTTGATATGCAGCCTGTTGAAGACGTCGTAAAGTCTACCCCTCAATTCAACACTTCTACTTATTCTTCTAAACAAACATTGGGACTCCTTAGTGGTAAAACATCATTTGATTTTCTTCCTACATAAAAGTAGACGACCGCCCAGTTAGCTAGTTGTAGTGGCGGTGTTGGGCCTGGCGAAAATGACATTTCTTTTGCAGAAATACACTTTGTTGATGGACCGAAAGGAGCTCTTTCAAATGTATGGTTCCTACATGACGTGTGGCCAACTCCAGTCCTCAAGGGCCACCAACAGGTCGGGTAATAGGGATATCCCTGCTTCAGCTCAGGTGGCCCGATTAGTGGCTCAGTCAAAGACCTGTGCTGTGGCAGGGATATCCGTAATACCGGACCCTTGAGGACTGGAGTTGGCCACTGCTGCTAAATGAGCTTTCAAGACCAACAAAGTTCTCTCTTCAAAAGATCAAATTAAATATACATTTCTAGTTCTGTATCATTACTTGCAAATTCACATATTCCTCTCCTATACGCATTCAATAAGATGTCTTGACAAAAGGGTCAAATTTAACGGCTTAAAAAATAAATGAACAATTTTAAACTGCCAGATTTGTGCCACAATGTGTACGGGATCTGTGATGTGATGACAGGTTTCTCTGTAGAGACTATATGGCACATTGCTACATAGTAACGAGCAATTCCTGTGCACATGATTTACTACCAATTGACTTTCAATTGTTTAACACTAATTTTTTATAAGAACATGGAACTCGTTTGCAAAGGATGATCCTGGCTTAAAACAGCATTTTATATTTGTTGGAGGCAATCTACCCATCTGAAATATTTCTTTTCGAGCAGGAATATCCAAGACCTTTTAACCCCCTATGCAAACTCCCCATCATTTTTATATGTTTGCCATTTGGGAATCTGTTTTGGCCACACCTGGATTCCCTTTCATACCCTATTTTGGACATCCGTAAAGGAGAGTGAATTTTCTGTCCTTAGTCACATCTTTTCCCTTTATAGCAGGGATGCTCAACTCTAATCCTGAAGCCTCACCAACAGGTCATCATTTCAGGATATCCCTGCTCCAGCACAGGTGGCTCAATCAGTCCCTGTTTCAGCACAGGTGGCTTAATCAGAGGCTCAGACTTTGACTGAGCCTCTGAGCCACCTGTGCTGAAGCTGGGATATCCTAAAAACCTGAGCTGTTTTTTTGGGGGGGGGAGGGGGTATGAGGACTGCAGTTGAGCCCCCTGCCTTACAGCAGAAAGCAATGCTGAGTAATTCTACACTCTAAATCAGGGGGGTGGGCAACTCAAGTCCTCAAGAGCCACCAACAGGTCAGGTTTTAAGGATATCCCTCCTTCAGCACAGGTGACTCCAAGAGCCACTGATGGAGACATCTGTGCTGAAGCAGAGATATCATTAAAACCTGAACTGTTGGTGGCTCTTGAGAACTGGAGTTGGCCAAAATGGTGGTCTGTCCTCTGCAACACATATGCCAATAAGTTTAAATGTTTCTGAAACGGATATGTGTCACAAGGGACCAGGTACTTTTTACACCATTTATAGATTACCGGGATCATTCATTAGGCAGAACCAGATAGTAAAAACAAATTGCGTTTATTTTGGTAAACCCGCGTACAACAAGAAGAAAATACATGAGGAACAATTAAAAAAAACCTTACTGGGGGAAAAAACTAGGCTTTCCTAGGTGCAGGGCGCCCGCTTGGATGAGCTTACCCCTGACCGGGATATACCCTCGGTTCTCCTGGTCCTCTCTTCGGCTTCAATTCCTAGCCGCGACCGCTCCGTTCGATTTTGAGAACTTGGGGCGCAAAAGGCGGGACTTGGTCTCTGCGAGGCAAACTTTTCACGCTTGCAAACGAAGCCGGTTGCACTGCTATTTCGAACAGAGCAACTTTGAAAAGCCTGACGTAGCTTCATCGACTCACTGATTGGTTGGCTTGGAAGGACTGGCTACCTCTCTTTGTCAGCACCTTAGATACTCTCCGCTGGGCTATCCCCAGAACGGAGGGGGGAAGGAGCAGCCAATCAGAGAAGGGGAATCGCTTCCCGTCAGCCAATAGAAAAAGGTGCTCGACCCTCGGCTGATGTCAGGGGAGTAGGTGTGCCACAGAGATTCTAAAAACCGGGTGAGCGGGAAATAGGATTTTAGCTCGGGATCAGACTATATGGCTGCCTCCTCTCTGGCTAACTCATTGCCACCTGCGGGGCCGGCTCCACCAGGTCAAGCACTGACAAAAGGGGTGTCCCTTTGTTGTACGGACCTGGCCATTCGCCTTTTATCACTCACCAAGCGTTTTCACACCTCGGGCCATCCTCTCCCCTTTGTACTACGGACCCTATGTAGACTTGCTGGCACCTTAACTTATAGCCCGGGTAAGTTACGTAGAGCCTTATGAGAAATGTATGAAAACACCAAAAACATATTTTAATACATGGGGGACCTTGGGGTGACTCATGAGTGTGCTGGATATAGGACTGGGATATCGGGGCTCGAAAAGCAGGAGTCTGGGGGCCACAGGACAGCCCCGGTGTAATTCTACTCGCGTACCGGCAAATAGTGCCTGCAAGCTAGGTAGAATAAAGGTACTACCGGTAACGCCGGACCCCGAACTCCTGCAAACAAAATAATTACATTTTTACTCAAATATCCCACCTAAAACTCTCACACAGCAAGTTTCACGAGTCTGGGGTAAAGGGAACATGAAAAGTGGGAAAGCAGGGACGCTTTAAACTTTTACATGTAAGATCCCTGGCTTATATTGCTAGGTAGCTACCAGGGACACAAGGGCAACCAGAGGGCTTAAACCTTTATTATGAAGCCTGGTTACCCTTGACCGTCACCATATGCTTTTAGTAATATTTACCATTTAAATCCAACTATTATACATATGTTGTAGCGTGACGTTCCAGAAACCTATTGGTCCCAGAGAATACCAGAATTCTTGCAGCTGCAAAAACGGACCAACATAAATATTCGACCACGTAGTCTCTTTATTTTTTCAATAGCCTGCAAAGAAAACGTGTTATACTGACTGTAGTTTTACTTGCTTGTGATTCAGGATTCCCCGTGCATTCAGCCGCACAGAACAGCGCTGCAACGATGCGCGTTGATTTTGATGCTGTATTCGGAGGCAAATCAGCTCTGTATGAAAATCAAGACGCAACTGGTAAAAACGTTTAGAATAATCCGTCACCCCCCTCTTTAGTACTAAATGTGTATCTCCATCTGCAGGATACTACTGCATATACCTAGAGTGGGTATTGGGAAACTACCCTGGAAAACAAGTAACGTGATGTATTGCATTACTAGTGGTCGTTTCGAACATGGTTTTATATTAGTATTCATATTTATTTATTTGTGTGTTCCATTTTCTTTTTGGGAATATTTATAAGGGAATAGCCTCAACTATCTGTAACACATACATTTGTATCTGTACCTGAGCAGCACTTGATACGCTTTTTGTTGCATAAATGTTTTTGTTCTCTCTCTTTATTGCATGCTTTCTCATGTGCTCAACTGGACGATTCTTTGATTGGTGAGTTTTTAGCAGTCTGCAGATATACACTGTAGTATAAACCTATTATTGGTAGAACCAACTGGTGCAAATTAATGTAACCTTTGTGTTGACAATGATGGTCAAAATACGGAATGTATTTTTCAGGGGGGGGGGGGGACGATCCCCATGTAAAAGTTGTTGCAGGTACATTTAAAAATGCACTACCTACACACACAAAAATAGTTCAAAGAAATCGCAGAAAACTAAATTCTTGGGTGAAAGAATGAAATAAGACATTCAGTATGTGTGCCTTATTAATGGTACTTCTGCGAACAACCATTTTTAAGTGTCCCAAAGCCAAATATATCTGACATCCTAATTATAATAATTCAATAAAAGGATTGTCCTAGAAATAATTAAAACTGGAACTGTTTAAATCGCCAGAAAAACTAGCATTTTCACTGCACCATTAGATATATTGTAACAAAAACATACTTCAAAAAGAGCTAAAAAAAAAAAAGTTACTTTGAAACCCTAGTTTTCAATCTTTTAAAGGCATGGTTAAAATGCCAAATTTTCTGTTTTATTTTAAACGTGTGTGTGGTTGTGTGTGTTTTTTTTTGTTTTTTTTTCTGAAAGGTAAAACACAAATAAAGGCGCAGACCCCACTGCACCTCAAACGGCAGAACCCTTTAAAAATGTATTGTGACTTAATGGAGCCCCTTAAATATGTATCGTAGCTTTGCTGAATTTCTGAAGCCTGGAAAGTCAGTAACTTTAGCATTATTTTACATAAAATCATTATAAAGGAGATCACATTTTATATAAATAAAAAAAGATCAGGTACACTTATCGGTTACAGGTTTTGTAGCTGTGTGACGTTTTTGTTAACGCTCTTGCTTTTTTTCCTGTAGGGGTGTATGTTACAGATGATGTATTGCAACCAACCGTTTCCTTACAAAGCCAAAGGTCCGCTGCAGTCAGCCAGCACAGTGGGAAGTTGATGGCAAACGATCTTGATTCCTCACTTGCAAACCTGGTGGGAAGTAAGTGCTTCTGTCTGTTTGTACCCTTAGCAGGTGCTTCTTCCTTATCGGAGAACGTAACCATGTTTTCAATTATTCCTTTTCTAGACCTTGGCTTTGGAGGAACGCCGTCGAAAAAGTGAGTCCATGTTTTAATTCTATGTTCGAAAATCCTCGCAAAAAAGTCATGTTTATCTGTAAAGGTCTCTAATTCAGACCGCAGTAAAACTGCGGGCCTGTTTCTGAAAAGTATTAATATTTTGTTTTTGCATTTGTGGATGAACTTCATGAAGCCAAATGGTGTGCTTTCCGTGGGCTGTCATCCTGATAAACTGGTGGTGGGGCACAGTAAGCATTACAGTGTCTTTGCAAAGGAGGCAGTGGTACTATATTGTATTCAGATCTTGACTCTACTGCATGGCCAACTCCAGTTCTCAAGGGCCACCTACAGGTCAGGGTTTACGGATATCTCTACTTCAGCACAGGTGGCTCAATTGGTGGCTCGGTCTTTGACTGAGCCACCACTTGAGCCACCTGTGCCGAAGCAGGGATATCCGTAAACCCTGACCTGCTGGTGGCCCTTGAGGACTGGAGTTGGCCAACCCCTGCTCTATTGTGTTCTCTATTGTGAAGCTTGTACTGACAAACCCACCACTCGCAGTGCTTCCTGAGACCCTGCTGCTGTTTTCCAATAATAGTGTGATACCTTTTTAGGTCTGACATGCAATGGAACCAACCTACAGAGAAGAGATTAACTGGTGGCACACACTGGCAAGCAAGAACTACCACTTCAACCACATGGACCCCTGCCCCAGCAGCTCCTATTCCACAGATGGTAAGATGTAACCATGTGATATTATAGTCCTAGAAGAGTGATCCCCCAACGGGGTTCAGAAACCACTAGGGCCAAGAGATTTGCCCCCACAAATATATAATGGCGGGTCCGGGCAGTATAGAGGGTAACTGAGCCCATGTGGGGATTGTGCACTTAGTAATGTTCCAAACTGCACCTTAGCGTGGGGGGTATCTCTGTCACAGCAGGGGATTACAAAGTTACTCCCCACAATGCTTTGCATCCACAGCGGCAAGGCATTGTGGGGTGTGGCACTGTCACTCACTGTGGGATATTCTAGCTACACCCCCCATGCTTCCTGCACACACTGAGGGGCAGTTTGAGACCTTATTAAGCGTGTTCTCCCCACGAGTTCAGGACACTGAGATGACTCACACAGCTTTGTTAGCGATTAGTCCGAGAAGACAATAAGATTTATGAAAAGGTTGGGAGCCGCTGGACTATAATTACACAAATGTTAGATTCATGGAAAATAATGAACTCCTACAGTGAAAGAGTAGACACAGAAGTCAAGGATAATCGTGTTCTGAAAGGTACACCTGCCCAACAAGGGAATCCTCTTGGGTTCATCTTTGGGCTTGTGGTTTTTTTTTTAAAGCAATTTAAAAACATTTGCATTCTAATATTCCAGGTACAACAACAAATGCGTGTGTTTCATGGCCCAGGAATGATGTGAAATGTTTTCTGCTGCTCAGCACACAGTCATTTTACAGAGGATAAAAATATAAAAGCTTTTTTTCTTTTTCTATTTGACTTCTGTTGATGTAGTGAAGGAAACCCTTCGCTTATACACCCATAGCTGGGATAGAAAATAAATCTAAAAACGAATCATTTTGGGGTGCTCAACATGAGCAGGGTTTCTGGTACTGTATCCTGAAACCTGCAGCAAGCTAGAAGCTACAGGTTTTGGTGTGTATTAAAATATTTATCTGGCAGTAGCTGTCAGAAACCATTGTAATGTGTGTCTTTGTAATGTAGAATGCCTTTTTTGTTTGTTTACACGTAGTTTGCTGTTTCCAAATAAAGCCTTTGTTTTGTTAAAACTGTTTCTGCCCAACATTGGAAAAAATTGCAACGAATATCGCGATTGTGTTTCTGGTTGAATGATCTCCTTTTTAGTACACTTTATGTACTTCTTTTTTTTACTCTTTTTGTTTATTTTTTTTGCCCCCGCTTCACTTAACCACGCCATAGCAGAATGGAGTACATTATCCTGGATATGTAAGTGTGCTTTCTTATACACGGTTAAGGCAGCACAATGTAAAAATGTTACAATGCAATGTGAATTCTATGCTACACGTATATGCTCTCTTGCTTGGGACATCTAGTTTTGCAGATTACAAAACGAGCACATCAAAGCTCCCGTCAATATATATCCCAGGGTATCTTTGTTGTTTGTGCATACCAGATGGTGCCTGTAGCATTTGCGATCTGTCCCTCTGACTGAGTCGTACATACAATACAAGTAAAGCACTCTGTAACAGAGGGATTATGGGGCACTGCTTAACAGGGAGAGAAGACATTTTACAATGAATGAAGCACCGTACCTAATTAGTTAACGGGCAGCGACCGGAAACCTTGAATTGATGGTTTCTGACATTTGTTGTTCAACAGTATAAAGGGTGGAGGTAAAAATGTATCTCTTGAATAGTTGAACTGCTACAATGTTTCTTCAACCTGCATTTTGTTTCTTTATTTCCATAAACTGTTTTCAGAATAAGAACAGATTGCATAATTGCTTTCCCTCTCACCGTTCAGGTATCTGCTCCGATGAACTACCCAGTGTCTACACCGCAAGTGCCTGTGTATGGAATGGTAAAAAGCCATCCTTTATATAACGTTATTGTGGAATGGCCAACTCCAGTCCTCGAGTCCCCCCCAACAGGTCGGGTTTTCAGGATATCCCTGCTTCAACTGAGCCACTGGTTGAGCCACCTGTGCTGAGGCAGGGATATCCGTAAAACCCTGACCTATTGGTGGCCAACTCTGCTCTAAAGTTTACATCAGAGCAACTTGTTCTCAGTTTATTTATTGTGCCACTGTTTATCTTTCAGTCATACATTTAGAAAATAATACCTGTTTCAGTAAATTATTTCATTTTTTTCCCCTTAACTTAATTATGAAATCCTATCACTTAAACCTGGCAGTCAGTCTATTCAGAATAAAAAGAACATTTGTATTGATTTGTATCAAATGCTACTTGCTCGTGTAGTACTGCAGCCCTTGGCAAAATAAAGGACCTTTTAATTTGCCAAGAGATTATTTTCTTCCCTTTATGGAATTCTCTGTTGGTTGCCACAAAAAAAAAAAAAAAAGTATTTTTCTAGATTTGCTCAAATGAGCGAAAATCTTGTGCTGTATAATGTGTGCGATGGCATTGGTGTAAGTGTTTCACACCGTACTCACGGTGAATGCTCCACAGCTCCATTTTCATGAAGGTGCTGTTATCGGCAGAGGCTGCAAGCTGCTCGCATAATCAGAGAAACTTCAAGGATAACCCACTCCAGACTGAAATGGGGGTTTTTTTTTTTTTTTTTTAAGAATAAAAAATAAATATTTATTTCAGTCTGGAGTGCATTATCCTTCAAGTTTCTATGTATCCAGTGAGGTTGAATTTAGTATTTCATGCGCTGAATAAATACTGCCCCGCTCCTCACCTGTGCTGATCGCTAGTTCCCGGAGCGGGACAGTATTCAACAGCTCCCGGCATTATGCAGCTGCCCAGAGGGGGCGTGAAGAAGCCCCTACCCACAACTGCAACGTCTCTGCTCGCTGTGCACCGCGGACGGAAAGGCAATGGGGGTCCTTTTGAGGGCTCAAGCACCCCATGTGCGTTCCTTGAACCCCCCCACTGCTTTAGCATATAGACCAAATTGTAAGACACTTGAGAACGTGCTCCTACTCATATTGTATATCCTTCATGGTGAACTGTGTTGTACTATTTTTTTTATTGGCAATTCCTTCGACAAACTGAGTCCACATGTTGATCTGTTTAAATATGTATACTCTTGGGTATGTCTCTGTTTAAATATGTATACTCTTGGGTATGTCTCTTTTTCTTTCCAGGTTCCTACGCAGATTGGAACCAACCCTATAATGGCTCCTCAGCCAATGCTTTATACACAGCCAGGGTTAAGGCCAACAAATCCCTTTGCACCGGTGTCTGGAGCTCAGGTGATTCAAATTGCTCCTCTGTGATCAACTGTTCAGCACAGGGGTAGGCTACTCCAGTCCTCCAGGGCCACCAACAGGTCAGGTTTTCAGGATATCCCTTCAGCACAGGATATCTTGAAAACCTGACCTGTTGGTGGCTTTGGGGACTGGAGTTGCCCACCTCTGCTTTAACCGAAGATTCATGTACATTGTCATACACAGAATATCCTCACATTATAACAGGGGGGACCTTGATTAATACGAACTGACACCAATACGTTTACTAATATTTACCCAACAGTCCACTCAAGTGAGTGTGCATCACTTCCTAAATATAACCTTTTGTTTCACTTTGTCTTAAAAGTGGATAATGAAGATTTTTTTTTTTTTTTTGTCTTTTTAACCTATATTTACAGATGCAGTTTATGTAAAGCAGCCAAAGGCAAAATAAAAAAAAAAAGGATGCGTAACCAAAAAGTGGTGAAAAGAAGAGTGAATTTCCAGTATCTTGCCATATGGTCTGTTCCAGGGCATCCATGTATTCCCAGTGTGAGATAAAGTACCCATTCTTTGAACTGCAGTGCTTTAGAGAGTATTGTTTGGAAGCGCTCCTATGCCCTGGAACCCCGGGTGCAAACCTGCTTTGTGCAAACCTGCTTTGTGCAAACCTGCTTTGTGCAAACCTGCTTTGAGAAAACATTCAATTTTTTCTTTGTGCTATGCAGGTAGAATCCAAACGGGGGAAGAAAAATCAATTTTAAATGTAAACGTTTGAGGTGCCTTTGTCTAACAAACGCTCATGAGAAGGGTTTTGTAATGTAATCCGGAGGTTCGCAACTCCAGTTCTCAAGCGCCCTGCCCCCAACAGGTCAGGTTTTAAGGATATCCCAGGTTCAGCACAAGTGGCTCAGTCGAAGATTGAGCCACCTGTGCTAAAGCAAGGATAGCCTAAAAACCTGACCTGTTGGCTTGAGGACTAGTTGAGAATCCCTGACTTAATCTGTTTTATGGCTAATTTTTTTTTTTTTTTTGTTCTATTTATTCTAAGACATTATTATCCCCATACTCCTGCCAGCCTCTATAACTTTATGGCTGTTGTAATCGGCTCAAGTAAAATTGAGCAATAAAATGATCAGATTGTAACATAACGAATTTTGAGTACTGCTTGCATAATCACACACAACCAGTCATGTGTGACACACAGACCAGGCTAGCTTCCCACGTGAGGTCAGCTTCTGAATAGTCACTATCCTTTGTACTGTTATATTTAATATATTGAGAGGACCTTTTGAAGAAAAATGGACCAAGAGACGACCCAATGACCTTGCAATAAGGTGTCTTTACTGCCACCTCGGGAGTTGGCTGTTTTTGAGTCCTAGTCACTTAGTGAAATGAGGATGGCACAGCGCTTATTTTTCTTGGCTACATCAATAGGATCTTTACTTTCTCTTTGTCCCGTTCAACATTTTTCCTGGGCCATGGTTGTTTTTGTTTTGATCCAACCGTGAGGACAACATATTGGGGAGCTTTAAAAGTAATAGATCTCTTTTTTGCCACAACATAAGATGACAGAAACACGAACTCTCTATACTATTTGCTCTTGAGCATTAAGCACTGGGAATGTAATCCCTGCTATTTGTGCCACTTTACTTTAAATACAAGACATTTTTATTATGTAAATATATATATATATATGACCTGAAATAAGAATAATTTCTTTATTGCTGAAGCATCCTTATGTTTAAAGATATTTCTTGCAGTAATGTCCTTTGTAAAAGAGTTTAAAACAAGCAAACAAACAACAAAAAGTGCAACGCAAATTATCTTTGAGAAATATTGGGAAAATGCCAAAATATTTCAGTAGATTAAAATGTAATTTTTTTCATATTTATTTAATGAATACCAATTATAACAGAATGTTTCCGCAACTCCGCTCCTCCCCTTAATGGCATTGTAGCCATATGTGGCAATCCAAAATGACATGAGTCGAGGGTTAATCTCCGCTCATGTGTCAGCTGTCTCACAATAATTGAATCCTGGGATGAAGGAGTTAAATCGAGGCTTGCTGATGTATTTCAAATCCTCAAGGAATGAAAGTTCAATGTTATAATAAAATGGTATGTAAACGTTGGCATTTGTACTGTACCTATTCTTTAGAACATGCTTTCATCATTTTAAAGATGGCACGGAGGTAAAAATTACATTTCAGGGGGATAATGTGGACGAATATATCTCAATTCATAGATCTGTTCACAAACCGTGTAACTAAAATAACTGCTCAGCGTAAAATATTAGTAGGTTTTACATTTTCAAGTATATTCGTTACATTTTAATGATCACATCTCTAGAGACAATGAGAATTTTTCGCCAAGTCGGCTTAGATATTTGCACAGGGTATGTTATTCAGATGAATGGTCACTGTGATGTGATAATGCCTAACGCACGCCCATGAATAAGCCAAATGCCCACAGCAATATTGTGGGCAAAAGTTCGGTCTTTAGAAGACTGATTATGCCTAGCATGCTTGTGTAAAGATACCTTGTGTTCTTTTTATGTATAGTTTGCAGTTTATGGTTGGTATGGGAACGTTAGTCTGACATTTGCTAGCTTGAAAAAACGGCACATTTTTTCATTTTATTGGAAGCAATAATACAATACTTTTTTTTTAATTTTTTTTTTTTTTTTAATTTTTTTTATTCGTGTGTGTGTGTTGTCCAGCTCACATTTACAAACTGCTTTGCATTCTATTATTTGTAGTCTTGATCAACATTATATATTTTAGGGCATTCAGGATACCGCTCTACAAATATTTATGGTTGCGATGTAAAAGCCAGGACTGGACCAAATGATACTAATGCTTTGTATTTGGGTGATATGCATGCCAGTCATTCATTTCATCATCTTTGTCCATTTGTCGATAAAAGCTAGTCTAAAATGCAAATGGTCCCTCGCGACTTTTTCTGCCCAGCTAGTATAATGTTCAATATAACATTGACAGAACAAGCACACGTTCAAAGCAGCCAACACAATGAAGCAAGGAAGCAGTGAACAGGTCTTACTAATATTGTCAGAAACGGTATAGGTTTCGAAAAGTGCGTGTTTGAAAGCACCTTTAGTAGGAGAAATAGTGACATTTATTTATACTGGAACAATGTAAGAGTCTGTGGGGAAATGTTGACAGGGTTGTAGATTTCAGGTAGTAGTTTCACCTTGTAGGCTCTCATATTTGGAACAATTGGTGTAGTGCTGCAGTTCTCTGCTTGTCTGGGTGTTGGTAAAAAATTGTCTTAATAATTGCAATAAGGAAAATCTTCCTACAGACAATTCCCCTTCAGCAGATATAAAATTATGAGGTCTTTCTATCAATCTAAAAAATGCATTTTTGCTCAGAAATGAATGCAAGTGGAGAGATTTTAAACGTAGAATTGTTGTGCTCTGCATGTTTGTCAGCTAGTCAGGGAGCCGGCACACTGAGCAATTGGACATATTAGGGATGTGTATGAACATCTACATGTTGGGTCATTTTTATTTCTCCACATCACACACAAAAAAACAATGTTTGTTCTGAAGTGGCGTAAAAATGTGGCTGACGCGTAAAACCTGATTAACACGTTTCTTACCCTTGGATACAAGCAGAGGGGAAAACAATTGTGCATCAAGACACATTTTTAGTGAACTTCAAATGTTCAGTTTCTCTTTAACATGAACCATTAGCCGTACGCACAGGAAAAGGCTAGAGGTGTGTAAAGTACGTGCCGTGCATGTTTCTGGGCTTGCTTTTCTGTTCATTTCAACCCATTAGATTCAGACCCTCTTGTACAAAGGGCAAAGTGCCCAGCCTCTCGCTCTCCTATATTTCAGCTTTCCTGCAAAATAACTTCACCCCAGCAGTTTTTGTTCTAATTATGTTGCATATTTTAAAATATATATATATATTCATCAGAATTATACTTTGTTTTAAATATTGAACATTGGTTTTTAACAAAACATTTTTTTTATTATTACAAGGATTGCAATATTTACATTTCTATTCCACAAAAAAAGTGTAATTGTAATTATTGCAACTGCTTATTCTGTTTTAATGCAAGATGTTTTCAAAAGGATTTCATTGCAAAAATTGAAAGTGCATGCTTTTGTGAAATGTCTAACTTGTAACTGTTTAGAATACATACAGGATGTGTCTGGGAGAGCGGCAATCAGCGGTATATATTGGTAACCCATTCTTTATTAGAGGAACCTGTAACACGTTGGTCTGCATATACTGCTGTGTATTTGTGTTACTGGCCCTTCTGACACTTAAGGGGTTATGTTAGTATGCACTGTGGATCAGTGCTTTTATCTGTACATAAATGGGAATTTCTTCGTTAGTTTGTACTGTGAAAGCATCTATGAAAGTGTATACCATTTGTTATCCATTATACAGATATTATATTTTTGAGTAATTTGAAATTGCTATTGGTAATCTAGATGGATAATACTATAGAAAACAATTGTTGCCATCATTCTGGAGATGTATTTGATTTTGGATTGCCATGTACTGCTAAATACATTAATGCATAGCTCACTTTTCCAGAAGCATGTGTGTGTTGTGTGTGTTTATTTAGGTATCAGAAGTGTATCCCTGTGAAAATGTCAAGTTTTGGTTGATTTACTGGAGTGGACACACATTGTCTATTCCATTCCAATAAGTTTTCAAACTGCACACCTCTTAATCCCCTCCGCTGTCACAGTAACACAATGGTTTACAGTGCATTACACACCTACAAATCACTAGCGGACTCATACTTGTACGTTTCTGATCATTGTACATCATGTCCAAAATGGACCAGACTGGAAGCTGCCACAAAGATCGTCATTTCAGAAAACTAGTACCTGCAACTTGAAATGTATTTATTCCACATTTTATGGATGGCATTTATTTTTAGTGCAAAGATTGTTTGCACATAACTTACAATCTATTTTGTTTTCCAGAAGCACCACATTCGATGGCAAGTGTTGTGTTTTTTTTTTTTTTTTAACACCCTTTTGCCATCACTTTTTTGATCTTGTTGGTGTTATTGCAGTCATTTATAAGCCATTTCAATCACTCATGAACCACTATTTCTGGGGACTAAACATCTCAGGGGTGGAAAGTGGCACATAGATGCTGAAAACAGGGGAATTTAAGTAGTTTAAAAGCATCCCACCAGATTCCAGAATGAGTATGAG
Source organism: Ascaphus truei (assembly GCF_040206685.1). Lineage (NCBI taxonomy): Eukaryota > Metazoa > Chordata > Amphibia > Anura > Ascaphidae > Ascaphus > Ascaphus truei. Next base: position 46,555,376 of record NC_134498.1, read on the forward strand.
TGCTTTGACATCAAAATAAATTGAACAAAAACAGCAGCCTTCTTTTTATTCTTGGGCATTACAATGTATTCAGCACTGTACATATAGTTTTGCTTGCACACTGTGTCCATGCCCTCAAAAGCATTCTATGTAATGCCTCATGCATCCAGTAGATAAAATAACTTGTCCAAGGTCCCAAAGAAAGCTGGCATCGGTCTGAACCAGATTCACCTGCTTAATAGGCACTGCTCTTGTCCCTAAGATCTCCAAAAGAGGCATTCCTCATGGCACACTTTTTTTTTACACTGTATGCAGTATTTGATTACCTTTTAATGAAAACTAATTGCCTAAACTGCAGATCAATTCGTACTTCTGTGGTAGATCAGCAACTATCCTGCTCTCTGGGTTCACGTAATGGCTGACACCGAATCAATCCATCAGTCAGTGTAACTCAGCAGCTACAATGTAATAACTTTATCTTACTACGGTAACATTGTCTATGGTTACAGCTTGCAAGTTCAGCCAGTCTTCTGCTGGGAACACTGCAACACTTTCCTGTTTGCGAACATTTGTTGCCAAACCTCTTGCACTACTGAGGAGGTGTTCTAAAACCTTGTATAGTAACCAAAGGAGCTCAGTTAAAACTCATAAAAAAATAACATAACTGATTTATTTAAAAAAAATAAACACCTGTAGAATATTTTGTTTTGCTCCTTTAAATGCCTCTTCAATGAGAGAGGAGGAGAGAGAGAAACAAATAAGTGTGTCACCGAGGATGATTTTTTTTTTTTTTGGGGGGGGTCTCTGCCTTGGTAATTGGGTAAATATGATGCACATATAAAGTTAGCTCACGATGACCTTATAAGGCTTTACAGAGATGGTTATCAGATGACCTGATCAAAAAATGCACAGCGTTTTGATACGGACAGATTTTGGTGATCTGCGACTTCACAAAAGCTTTCTGCATGCTCAATACGTAACTCGGGAAGCAAATCCTGCTGGTGTGTTTTTGTAATATCTGGACGACAAACTCAATGCAAATGCGGAGATAAAATGTGGAGGTTGTGTTTGTAACTAGAAAGGTCCTAAACCAAACCTAATGATTTACTGTTGCACAAATATCTCAAAACATTCGCTTGAACATTCTGAAAATGAACTGGGGCCACATCACAACAGCTTGTTATAGAGTACCTTGTGTAGCTGGGCAATGCGTGGGTAGGAGTCAGGCCGGTTGGGCAACTCCAGTCCTCAAGGGGCACCAACAGGTCAGATTTTCAGGATATCCCTGCTTCAGCACAGGTGGTTGTTGAAGATTGAGTACCTGTGCAGAAGCTGGGATATCCTGTTGGTGGCCCTTGAGGACTTGAGTTGCCCATCCCTGAGTTGGGTCATCGTTACGCCTCCCAGCCCTATTCTTATTCTGTGACATAACATGCCACATGGTTTAACCATTATAAATGTTTCTAGAACCCCAGTGACGTTATGCACCTTCGGATATTCTGCACTTGTACTACCGCGCCAAAAGGCTTGCTGTTTATTTTATTCTGTTTGGGAGTACATTCACTCTTATTCCAGTATGTAAACATAGTTCTAAGTGGTCGTAGCCATAATGGTTCTGGAGAAGAGCAGATTTGTTGAGGTTAATAAACAGTTTAGGACTATTGGAGTTCTTCATACACTTTTTAAAGCTCTGTACACAATAATTTAATCTATGTAGAACTTTAATGTTGGTCTGCTAAAAAGTATCACATCCTACAATGGCTCTGCGCTAGTATCACAATCCATTTTTGTATGTATCATTTTATATTTATGTAGAACTGCTGTTTTCGCGGCACTTTACAAAATTACAGTAAAAGGTCAATTAAACTACAAACAATGGGGATAAGGGCAACAGTTAAATTACAACAAGCCAAAGGGAGCCCCTGCCTCGCAGAACTTACCATCTAAGGGTTTTTTGCAATAAAACCCCCCTTCTCTCCTCTTTACACACTCACTCTAGGTGAACTAATCACAACTCTTGGGTTCAAATATCACCTCTATGCTGATGAGACACATTTACTTTTCTACCACTGACCTTACACCTGCTGTACAGACTAAAGTTTCTGAATGTCTCTCGGCTATATCATCCTGAATGGCCCTCCGCCAACTTAAACTTAACACGGCAAAAACAGAGCTCCTCATACTTCCTCCCAAACCTGGCCCCACTACCTCCTTCCACATTACTATGATCATTCACCCAGTAGCCCAAGCACACTGCCTAGGGGTCACACTCGACTCCTCTCTCACATTCAAAAAGTAGCAAAAAAATCGTTTTTTCCTCTGCAATATTACCAAGATACGCCCTTTCCTGTTGCTCGACTGCAAAAACTCCTGACACAGACCCTCATTCTCTCCCGTCTCGACTACTGTAACCTGCTATCTGGCCTTTCTGCCTCACCTGTCTCCCTTACAATCTATCCTAAATGCTGCTGCCAGAATCACTCCACTATTTCTGAAATCTATCTCGGCATCTCCCCTGCTGAAATCCCTCTCCTGGCTTCCTATCAAATCCCCTATCACATACTCAATTCTCCTCCTCACTTTTAAAGCTTTACACTCTTCTGCGCCTCCTTACATCTCAGCCCTAATTTCTCACTATACACCATCCCGACTCTTGCGTTCTGTTCAAGGATGTCTTCTTTCTACCCCCTTTTGTATCTAAAGCCCTCTCCCGTCTCACTGACTGCCCCACACCTCTGGAAAGCCCTTCCCCTTAATATCTGACTAGCACCCTCTCTATCCACATTTAAGACCCACCTCAAAACACACCTGCTTAAGGAAGCATACGAGTAGCTCCGTGGCTGATAATTAACACCTCATACATTAACCTTACCCTTGCAGACGCTCTTACCAGAACGCCCTCCTACTGTCTCTATGTTCTTCCTACCACTAAATTAGATTGTAAGATCTTTGGAGCAGGGACTCCTTTTCCTAAATGTTACTTTTATGTCTGAAGCACTTCTCCCCTTTGTGTTATTTATATTATTAGTTATATGATTGTCACATATATTACTGCTGTGAAGCGCTATGTACATTAATGGCGCTATATATACACATACAACGCCATATCCTTCTCTTCCATGTGACTTGTTTTCGAGTAGGCTGATTCTGCATCTACAAGGGAAAAGCTTGCTTAAAACCATGGTACACCATTTTATAACCCCTTCCCTCCCAGGTGGGTGTTTTCCCTCACAATATATTGAAAAATGTATTTGCACGAGTGAAGCTGCATAAACAGAAACCAGAAATATAATACAGATATCCATTTTCTTCTAAAGAGAAAATCCTCTTCAAGGTGTGATGTTTCTTTATAAGCGTAGAAGAATCAGTGGCTGAAATGCATTGCTCTTCAGCTAGCTCAGGGGTGGCTAACTCCAGGGATATCCTGGATACCTAACCTGTTGGTGGCACTTGAGGACTGGATTTGGCCACCCAAGCTAGTAATTTACACACACATTTAAATCAATATATATACAAGATCTTTTTAATGTGTGCATCGTGTATTCATTATCTTGTATGAAAAGTGTGTTTGTGTGAAACATTGCACTTAACTGCTTGAGCAACTGTGATGAGATGAGTAAGAACAGATGGCTGCAGAGGCCAGATTTAGATTCTGTTCGCCCTGGATTCTACTGGAAAGCAGCAAAAAAAAATTGTATTTTTCCTCTACACCGTGAGTTTTATGCAGCAGCAAGAAAAAGGGCTAGCTTTGTGCTTACCCAGGCAATGCAGAAGGGTATTGTTATTGCAAACCAAAGATGGCTAGTATCGGGAAAGAAACTACACACATTCTAAATCATTTCATTGTAGAATTTGTCGCTCCTAGACCTAGAGAGTATATTTGCGTCTTTAAACATTTTAAGGCTTTAGATAAAAGGATATAATAGAAATGATTGTAAAGTATACAGATGCCCACCACCATTTGAATGCCCTCTGGTAAATCCACAATAAGTAATTATATCCAAATGATTTGTTGAAGTTCTATTTGTATAAGCACTATTGGAACTGGACTAACATGGCTATAGTTACTTGTAATAAGAATCATATGATCTACATTTTATCTTACTTTAGAAGTGTACATATTTCTTTAAAGCTGCAGTTCAAGCAATATCATACATGTGTGGTTTTTTTTTTTTGGTTTTTTTAATAAATCAGTTCTGTACTATGAGAAATTACTTGCACCATTTATTTAAAAAAAAATGTAAAGGCATTTATTATGTATTCCAATGTAACAAGCTTTTTTGTTTCTATTGCAACCATTTACAAAGTCACATCCCCTTCCTCTTCTGAGGCAGGCTCTGGCACACCCCTTTTGCCTTTTCTCTAGCAGTGCACCAATTGTAGCTAGGGCCTGCCTGGTCACATGGTCTTCCACACAGAACTTTGCATCTTGGGTAGTCCTCTGCATCCCTAAGGCCCCGCTCACACAGCACATTACATGACATGGGCGCGCGTTCGTCACAGACTCCTGGCAGCCAATGATGGTGTTCAGTATTGAAACTACCATTGGCTGCAAAGTACGACGTCAACACTGCTACAGTCGCGGGAGTCTTTTGAAACTGATCTCCGGCTGCAGCAGCGTGACGTCAATTTCAGCAGCCAATCAATGCATTGGCTGCTGAAAGTGACCAGAGACTCCGCAGCTCCCTGCTCCAGCCACACACACAATTATGCCTTTCCTTTGTTTATGGTTTATGTTCAGTCCTACAATGCCAGTGACACAGCCCTCCCCGCTCTCCGGTCCCTGCACACAGACGATGAAATTCACCAAAATTTTGCTTCGGTCTACAGAGTATAATAATAATAAAAAAAAAGTGGGGGAGGGGGAACGGGGCACAGCACCCGCAACTGTCTACCACGACCCAACTCCTGCAGCTTAAGCACAGATCACCGGGCTGCAGGAGCGCGCGGCGGAGGCTCGCATGGGAGCGCACGGCCGTAGCAGGCAGTGTGAGCTCGGCCTAACAGTGATATAAAGATCCCCCGAGCTGAATCTTCAGCGATCAATTACAGGAGAATGGATTGATCGGCAATTTCGCTAATCACCGGTCAGTGTGCAGATTGTATTGATGCACATATTGAATGGAATTTTTTTTTTAAATGCATTTTAAACTGCAGCTTTAAAGCATACCACATTTCTTTTTCTTCTTTTAATGTGACCTGAAGCTCAACGTTGGTGCCCCGATGTGCGAGGATCCCCTGGTTTCCAGAGATATTTGTACTTATTTTGTGTGCCGGGTTTTGTCACAGCAAAATTTACGAATATCATGGAGGACTACGAAGATGGCCACCCTGGCGTCATCGCCCAATACATTTGTGGCTATTCTTTTGGCTGTAGGAGAGAACCCTGGTAACTATATTGTTACCCTAGTTTGCCTGGTGGACCCCAGGGTCCCCGCTCCTGAACAGAGAGGGATCCTGCCTGTCTGGGGGCCACAGATGAGCTACAGTTTAGATAAGATAAAAAAAAAAACAGGTCTTTATAGTTGGCATCCCTGTTTAATTTTTTTTTTATTGCCTTGGGCCTACAACCAGGGCTGCTGAATTTCGACCCACACACCTTTTGGTCGAGAAACCCCAAACATCAATAATTTTTGTGACTGAAAGTTTACACGTGTAGACTGAAATATGAGAGATTGGAAGCTCCAAACAGACAATGAAATCGCCATGGGAAAGGGGCGTCCAATGTATGTCTTATTTACAAACGACATGTATTTTTTTTTTTTTATGTTGATCAAATATTAAAACAAAACATGCTATATAATTACAACGAATGAAATATTAAATTATATATGAAAAAAAACGCACGAGAGATAAGTGGCATCTAATAATAAATGTCACTGGATTATAGGAAGGAAGGAATTAAATCGGATACAATGTATAACACACTGCCACCTGCTGCCTGTCAGTACCCAGCAGCCACGCAGAGCGGGCGGGGGCGTGGCTTGCCCCTTTTGCTCTCCAAGAGGAGTCCCGTGGTACGAATGCGCGGTGACGCAACCACGCACACCTTCCAAGATGGCGACGACCGGTGAGGGCAGCTGCACCGCGAGCGTGAAGAGAACGAACCTAGGGATCCCGGAGGCGGTGTTCGTGGTAAGGACCGGGCCCGTCTCACCTCTCCAACCCTGGGACCTCCGGGTTACCCCCCCACCCAGGGGCCTCCGGGTTACCCCCCCACCCAGGGGCCTCCGGGTTACCCCCACCCCCCACCCAGGGGCCTCCGGGTTACCCCCACCCAGGGGCCTCGCCTCCGGGTTGCCCCACCACCACTCATTGGCCTCCGGGTTGCCACACCACCACCATGGCCTCCGGGTTGCCCCACCACCACCACTCATTGGCCTACGGGTTGCCAAGGCTTCCTACTCGCTCCCTCAGAGTGAGCTTGACACTCCTCCCGTCTTTCTCTCTCTCTCTCCCTCCCCCCTCGCGTTTTGCAGTGATCCTATTGGTGCAGAGTTAGGAAGGTGCCCCATGTTATGTGCGTGACCCGAAGTTTGGTCAGTACCAAATAAGTTTTTTTTCCCCTTCTATATAGTGCTGATGTAGTACTGTACTTAGAATTTTTGGGGCCCAATGAGAGACTGCCCTGTTGAGTTTACAATCTAATTTTGCAGCCTGCAGCACAGGGAGCCGATGACTCCCCCAAAATTAGAAAGAGGGGTAACACTGTGATTTGAGCCAGACTCCCCTCTGTCACTGGCTCATGTATGTGTGTGTATATGTTCCATGTGTTAAACCCATGCTGTAATAGGAAGCATAGAAAAGAATGCTAACCCGCAATAAAAAAAAACAAAGCCATTACCAACTTGAATTTGAAAGCATTATTTTCAGAATAAAATGTTCAAACTAAATACCTTGCAAATGTACTTTTGTTTAACCCAGGCTGTGCTGACAAGCTGTGACATAAGGCAGGCATAAACTTATAGGTGTTCGTGTCAAAATGGATTTGAAGCCAAAGGGGATACTGTGCTCATTTGCATGTCATTTCCCAGAATCCCTTTCTGCAGTGTATGCTAGGAGATCCTGAAAAGCAGGGTTAGAGACATGTCTGAGACGTGAATGTGCTCACAAGTGATATTTTTATATGCATTTCCCTGAGGGAACTTTTTTCAGGACTTCTGCAAAGGTAACCTATAACATTGTTATACACAAGTTAGTCCTTACAATAATTGGCGTACCTATACCACCAATTCTAACACAGATGGACACCTAGCAGGCCGTGCTGCTACCTGGATATTGAATAGAAAAACAAGGTTGTATGGTGCTCTAGAACAAAAAGCAGCAAATATATAGCAATGAGACAAAAGTCTTAGGTGAAGTACCCCTCCAAGGAGAATGAGTGAGGCTAGGATATTATACTCCCAAAAGCACTTAAGATGTATAGCTGGAAAATGTAATCCCACAAGCACTGAGGTAAGGATAATACACAACTGCCGGTGTCCAGCATCAAAACAACATCATAGTAATAATATGGGGTATATGAACAATAAATATCCGTGCAGACATTGAAGGAATAGGAAAGTGGAATGAACTAACATACAATGCTGGAACTCTTGAATTGAGGAGCCGCAATGTCCACTAATCCAGGGGTATAGTGTGCCTCCGTTGATGATCAGCAGAAAAGGAGAGGAGAAAACACAGGAGGTGCGTTCCCACGATAAAAAATAGTTTAATGGATTAAAAACAACAAACAGTACACCTACGCGTTTCAGACTTGTAGCCCTTGGGGCTACAAGCCTGAAACGTGTAGGTGTACTGTTTGTTGTTTTTGATCCGTTAAACTTTATTGTTTATCGCGGGAACGCACCTCTTGTGTTTTTTACATTTAAGCAGTGGATTTAGTGCTCCGTTTTCTCCTCTCCTTTTTGTGCTGCTATCTGGACTATCAATCATCCGGGTATATGAGCGCGTAACAAAATACGATTATAGCCCCGTCCGCTTTCTCCTCTCTGACATGGATGTAGTTGAACTATCCATTAAATTAGCTGAACCTAATCAGTTCAAACTAAGGCCGAGTTCATAGAGACTTCAGCCGTGCGGAGGTGCACGGAGGCTGAGGGAAAGCGGGTGCTTTCCTTGGCCTTAGTTTGCGCACCGTCCGGGGGCGGGCCAGTGACGTCACGGAGCTGCTGCGCCCTCATTGGGCGAACCGCTCACGTGACAGGCCCTGCGCTCCCGTGAGCGCTTAAACTAAAAAAAATTGCCGGCTACGCTTCCGCACGCCTGCGGAACCATGCGCGAGCCCCTGCTAAAGCCGCTCTCATTGCGGCTGCGGGGGCTCACTGCCAAGCCTGGGCAAGGGTCAGCACTCATGCCCACGGCCTAAGGAGTCAGAATTTTCCTTGGCTTCTTTATAACCAAAATGTAATTTCTTGTTTGTAAAGGAAGATGTTGAGGCGTTTATGAAAAAACCTGGAAATGACACAGCAGATGCGGTACTTAAGAAATTGGATGAGCAGTATCAGAAATATAAATTTATGGAACTTAATCTCTCCCAGAAGAAAAGGAGGTGAGTTTGTGCCAAGAGGTTGTATTTCTAGCTATAACGTTTATAGATTTTTGTAGAAATCTTCATTTGGAAAGAGAAACAAAACATAATAAGTATTGTTTCTTTTCACAGGCTAAAAAGTCAGATTCCTGAAATTAAACAGACTTTAGAAATTTTAAAACACATGCAGAAGAAAAAGGTAAAGCTTTTTATTTTGAATGTTAATCTTTTTTTTACATGCTGAGTTTGATGGGGCTTGTATTGTATTGGAATAGTAACAAGGGCTTTGAAACAGTAAATGGATTTTGTTCTAGAACCGGATGGGGGAACTTTAGAAACCGTGATACTTTCTTGTTTTAAACAGCATCTAGCTGAAGGGAACTTTGGGACATACATTCAAATGTGTTTTGTCTGTTTTGTTTTGTTTTATAGGATTCTACCAATCCAATGGTGACTAGATTTTTATTGGCAGATAATCTTTATTGTAGAGCATCGGTACCACCTACAGATAAAGTCTGCTTGTGGTTGGGGGTGAGTACACCAGCTAATATCTATACCAGGGGCTGCCAACTCCAGTCCTCGTGGGCCACCAACAGGTCAGGTTTTAAGGATACCCCTGCCTCTGTCGTTGACTCCACCACCTGTGTTGAAGCAAGGATATCCTGAAAACCTGACCCCTTGAGTGGAGTTGGTGGTTTTTTTATTTGTTTTTTAATTATTCATTTGTTTATTTTTAACAAGGATTCTTAATACGCACCAGAGTATTTGACCTTTTTTTTTTTGTCAACTAAAATTAAACACAATCAACTTTTTTTAATTTAATAAGTCACCCATCGATGGAATGGTGATTAAGGTTAAAAAAAAAAACAAAAGGAAATGAAAAAGCAGTAAAAAAAATGAAGGAGGTCTCCCCTTCTCTGTATCTTCCTTTTTATGTGCTCCGGTACTTCCTCCTTTAAATCGTTTGTTTCTATCATAGGCCAATGTGATGCTTGAGTATGATATTGATGATGCTCAGGCTCTGCTAGAAAAGAATCTGTCGACTGCTACAAGAAACCTCGAATATACAGAAGAGGATCTGGACTTCCTCCGGGACCAATTCACTACCACAGAAGTCAGTATCCTTTTGGGGAGTCAAAGTTGCGGTCTTGAATAGGTCTCAAGGTTTTGCCAACTTCATTCCCACCAGGGTCCGTTGTTCTCCCTTACTGCTGCACAACTAGCCGAGAGTAGAGGAGCGACGTGCATCATTCAGGTGCACCAAATGTCTAAGCCGGTAGTGTAACAATAATACAAAAATGCAGTGACCCGGCGCTAGAAGTGACAACAATACCCCAGTCCAATGATATGTCCATATAGATTGGGAAAGTTCTCTTAATGTTCCAATTGGAAACTAAGTGGTGGTTCAGTTGCTGGCTGGTGCTTCAAAATTCCTCCTGCAGTATAATAGACAAAGGGAAAGAAACCACTGCGCAGCCACAAGTACCAACAGGCGACTCCAAAAAGGGCTTAAAAGTAATAAACTTACAAAAGTACTGTGTCTATGTTCATTTGAGAGAATCTGTGCTTTTACCAACTTCTTCTCCTGGATCTCACGAATCCCCCGTGTTGTCAGTCATACGTCAGACTCGCGTATGGAGTCGTCTGTTGGTACTTGTGGCTGCGCAATGGTTTCTTTCCCTTTCTCTATTATACTGCAGGAGGAATTTTGAAGCACCAGCCAGCAACTGAACCACCACTTCGTTTCCAATTGGAACATTAAGAGAACTTTCCCAATCTACATGGACATATCATTGGACTGGGGTATTGTTGTCACTTCTAGCGCCGGGTCACTGCATTTTTGTATTATTGCCTGTTAAACGAATTTGTGAGTTATTTGTTAGGCAGGGACCCCACGGCAGCTTATATCTAATCACAAGTAGATTTATTATCACTTACATTGTAATCACAAAATTAATGGTCACAGCGCTGAGCTTTAGGGTACCAATTCACTATTCATTCACCGTAGTGTAACAAGTCACATTTCTCCTACCACATTGTGATCGAGAAGGCGTGGCACTCGCATGTCCACTTGGGTTTCCGGGCGCTGGTTCTGAGCTCTGACCAATTTCTCAACTTGCAACCAACCTATTGTGCATCTGGAGAACCATGATGGAATAGTTGGCTTTCCACATACAAGAAAGTATCTGGAGAGATCAGCAGTGAAAAAAAGCAAATTGATTGGGAAAAAAATATTTGAAACGGATATAAATCTCCTCAATTCGTCACCGTTTCCCACTGTGGGTTTTTGACATGAATGCTGGAACCTGTCTGTGTGATGCGATGATGGATGGAATAGACTAGACTTCTGTTTTGTACTATTTTTCAAAAGATTTGCTTTGCCCAATCTCCAAACCCTATGAATGTTTTTGCACATTAGAATCCGGCTTTCCTTTGCGTATCTTTTTTATGGTCCTCTGAATGCCCCATAGGTCTGGTTGCTGCAGTTGATTATGGGGTTAATACTCTGGACCAGCGTCCGGAAACCCAATTGGATAGAAGTGCAGCGCCTTCTCTGTGGTCAAAGAGGTGTAACTGGTCTACTTTTAGCCAAATCCGCGTTCTGGTTTGGATATGACGATGTTTGTTCTTCTCTATTGGAATAGCACGTTTCAGAACTAAAATACATGGGGGGGGGGGGGAGGGCGGGGTTTCTTTCTTGTAATTATGGCAGCAAAGTGTTAGTCTTATTTTAACTGCGATTCTTAACCTTTCAATGCACAGATCGTAAACATTTAATCCCATAACTGTACAGTTTCCTTAACAATATGCCTTCCAGATATGGCTAGGGTCTATAATTGGGATGTGAAAAGAAGAAACAAGGATGACCCCTCTAAAAGCAAAGCATAGCTCCTGCCGTTTTAAATGTTACTCGTTTCCAGACACCCAGATCGTTTTAAAAAAAGAAAATCCCCCAATAAACATTTGGGATGGAGTTAGGTCCCTCCTTTATAAAGTGCAAAACTAATTAGAAAGCCGGCAGCATTTTATTTATTTGTAGAATCTGATTTCATGCATGCTGTGAGATGTGTGGATTACATCACAGGAAGAGAGTGCATTAAATTCCTTAGATTCATCTCTTACCAAACTATCTAGAAACAAGATACAGAGGTGTCTGTACAGGACATTTCTAGCAGCAGATTGTAATGTTCAATGTTATTGTGCTTTTCATCCAGTCGCATACACAGGTTTGAATAAGTCAGTTATAAAAGAGTTTCCAGCCACAATAGCACTATTACATCCACGTGGGATTTCTGATCAGCTGGGCGTCCAAGTAAATTCTGCACAGTGACTTGCTTCTAAATATTGAGTCTTAAACTGGTTCAGGGCTTACAAATGAACCTCCACATTATACAGAACCATAACTGATTTACTATAGGGCAGCAAGAAATGTAAGTCCTTTAAATTACTGTAGCAGTATTCTTCTCACCCCCTCCTCCCCCCCACCCCTCACCTAACCCATCTTTATTTACATGATGGGAACCAGCGACTGAATTTATTTATTTTTACCTCTGGGGACTCCTCCGTACATTCACCGGTAAGTATTTTGGGAATCAGTGGATCCCCAGAGCTGACAATAGCACTGTTCAGCTCTAGGGACCCGCTGGTACCCATTCTGTAAGAGGTAAAAAGAAAATGGGAAGGTATTAAAAAAAAATACAATCCGCTAAGATTGCGACTTTATAGCCCCTTAGTTATTTTAAAGAACACTTTAGCACGGTCATGCTGTTCATGCGCACTTGAGATTTGGGTGACATATGCAGTAGAGAAATCGCTCTGCAGTGTTTGTTTTGTTTTTCAGTAATAAATCAACTTTATCATTACGCAAGCAAATGTCTGTCTCTTTATACTACTTCAAAGTCTATGAATGTGGAACCTGTTCCCTAGATTTGTCTAGAGCAGGAGTGGCCAACTCCAGTCCCCAAGGGCCACCAACAGGTCAGGTTTTGAGGATATCCCTGCTTCAACCCTGATGGCTGTCGTAGACTGAGCCACTGATTGAACCACCTGTGTTTGAAGCAGGGATATCCTTACAACCTGACTTGTTGGGGGCCCTTGAAGACTGGAGTTGGCCATCCCTGCTGTAGAAGGATTTCAGTTTGTGTAATTAGCTAATGAGTGCTCTTCTAAAGATGAAACCTCAAAGATCAATGCCATGGTTCTGTGTTTTCATCGGTACTTATATGGGTTCCCGTACAAATCAATATATCCGGTTAGCTGTTGTTTGGGTACTAAATACAATGTCCCTGTAAAGTTTACTTTTTTGCTACTTTTGTCATGATATTAAAATATTGAAACAAACTTGTTGCAAACCCTTAATGTGGAATTATACAGACTAGCGTTTCTCCTCCCCTTCCCCCCCCTCCATATCAACGTGTCTATTTATTTCTAAAAAAACAACAAACCTTTTGCATCGGTGGAATAGAGCTGAGGTTCGTATTGTCCATTGTAACTTCAAAAATAATGGCTCAGGAGCCAGAATATTTCAAATCCATCCAATAAGGAAATGTTAAAGAAAGACGAATGCCAATGTACCAGCTCCTGTATTTCCATTGCACAGCGGCACCAAGCTGGGCTAGAATTTAGCATGTCAAAACATTGTTTAAACATCTTATCAGTGTACCTGGTCTTCCTTTAAAAGTAAATGTCTCTTTCATTTTTATGGAGAGAAAAAAAACTAAATGTCTCCCTGAACACTGGATTGAAGAATATCTGCTACATGTGGCCTGTCTGACTAGTGAATGCTTTATAATTGCTTTGCAATAAAACAGGCCTTGCAAGACTTGTCGGATGTCAGTAGACAGATTTTAGATACGCTCCAAAGCCTTTGTATCATGGATATATTAAGTAAAAAAAATATCAATAACGATGCTTGTCTGATTAAAAGAAATACAAATATATAATGACACAGTTCTTAGTTTATTATCCCTCGACACCAGATGTGAGGATGAGTCTTTACTCTGAATAGATGAAGCTGTATTCTATATTAAATGTCTCCCTCAGTGACATTTTATCATTAAATCGGCATATTTACATTACCAGTCTGCTAGTGGTTGGACATGTATGGGTACAAAGTATCAGTGTAGTATGTTAAATGTCCTATATTTTTTTTTGTTCGTTACTTTGCATAACCATGTCATAAATAAAAACCAGTTTCCATTAAATTGGAGTTTGCATCTGAAATGCTTACATTTATTTTGCCATCACCAAAAGATGTTAATGATGCTTGTTGTTGAACAAATGTCTCCTCCAGGCAACAAAAATGACACTAAACGCTATGCCCAAAAATTGCCCTGACTGTTAAATAAACATTTAAAGACACTGGTTCAAATGGTTTTGTGTATGCAGCCTACAATAACAGCGAGGGGGTCTTACTAAGTGGGATTCAGAAAGCATAGTTCTAAAAGTAAATGAATGTTTAACACTTTGAGCACAGAGCAGTGCGTCATATTACAATCTGTGACTCTGGGACATGTCCCTGAATATCTGCAACGGTGCAGCGCTTGCTTCAGTGTGCATGAAAGTGTACAAGCGCTGTGTATGAATGAGATTTCTGTTTATAGCAGCTCCTATGTTCACATTACAACTCCCTTTGTTAGGGAAGGGTTTCATTGATACACAAACAACTTCTTTGCATAATTTAGCAATGTACGTTCTGTGCGCAGTAAAGTGTTACTTGGGTTTAAATACGCACGGGATGAAACGCTGGATTTTTAGATTGTTTGACTGGATCCATCCGTCGTCAGAAATTTTGCAGGATTTTTGTTAATTTTTCTTTTGTTCTGTCATTAACTATTAAACCCAATGTTTGGAAACCGTTCCTTCTAGAAGAGGAAATAGTGAGCGGGAAATTCTGGGGAAAGATCTTCCATTTTACAAAATGACATAAACAAAAAAATATTTCCCTCTGCACGTTTACCTCCTTATGTATCTGTTTTGTATTGATGATATTTGGTAGTGGACAGTAAAAGGGCTACAGTATGTATTCTTTTCTGACCCCCTGAAATCAGGTAGGAAATGGATTTTTTGTAAGCAGCCATGTTTGTGAGCATGAGCGCCTGAGACAGGGTCTTCCATTTTTTTTGTTCTGGCCCCTTCAGAGAACAAGTTGAAGAGCCTTGCCCTAGGAGGTTAAGATGCAGGATGTGAGATTGTCTGTATACATGTCATGATTTCTAATGAACAGCAATACAGGCATACCCCGGTTTAAGGACACTCACTTTAAGTACACTCACGAGTAAGTACATATCGCTCAATAGGCAAACGGCAGCTCACGCATGCGCCGGTCAGCACGTCCTGAACAGCAATACCAGCTCCCTACCTGTACCGAAGCTGTGCGCAAGCGGGGAGACTATAGAGCCTGTTACAAATGCGTTATTTACATCAGTTATGCACATATATGACGATTGCAGTACAGTACATGCATCGATAAGTGGGAAAAGGTAGTGCTTCACTTTAAGTACATTTTCGCTTTACATACATGCTCCGGTCCCATTGCGTACGTTAATGCGGGGTATGCCTGTAATACCTTCTACAAGATTATGGGCACATGAAAATGGCATTTTCTACAGGCATTGGGGAGCAACTCGTCTGCCGCCACTAGACTTCCAGTATGTGCGAGATTTTCAGAGCTGTTCTTTCTATGAACAAATGAAAGATGAAAAGAATAGGCAAACTGTTTTAAATACCTATTTGGAATGAAAAAATTGACCAACGTGTTGTTCCCTTATGGGACCATCTACAAATGTAAGAAGGAATAGAGGGCACAACGGGTTTTAGCAAATGAAAACTCATTTATTGAGCCAACACAATAGTGCTAAAACCCGTTGTGCCCTGTTCCTTCTTCCATGTACCCAGGACTGACTGCAGGCTGTCGTTCTAAACTTAGGAGCACCGGTAATTGTATAATATTTTCTTTTGAGGTGTGTAGCACTCCTCTCTATTATCTGGACTGTTACTACCATCTACAAATGTCCCATAAGGTGACGAAGCGTTGGTCCATTTTTGTCTTGCCAAATAGTTATTTAAAACTACCTTGTTGCCTATTCTTTTCGTATGTAATGCTCTATGCACTGTTATGGTATGGAGACATAATCTGCTGTTTGTTTTACGAATGGCCATTACTTTCCACATTTCAACTTCCTATGATCAAAGTTATCTAAATTGGTAAAGTTTGTTTCCCCTCCACCCCCCTGTTCAGCTTCAAAATGTATTTATTTTTAATGACAAAATAAGATAGATCTGATCTATAGATAGAGGAAGCACAGGGGTGTATCAGTGAGCATGTCGGAGGGAGGGGCTGTGTCCCAAAAATGTTAATTGTACCTGTTCTTACTATAATGTGAGGAACACTTATGAACACGCTGTCTCATGTCTGAATGGGTCCACAAACCTGCCTTACTCCATCATCGCACAACATACCGTGCTTCCACTGCAGCAAAGGGTTCTGGGTAATGACATGCAAATGAGCACTCGCCGTGTCTCATGATGTGCAAATTACAAAGACAATCTATCGGATACAGGTGGGGAAC
Source organism: Ascaphus truei (assembly GCF_040206685.1). Lineage (NCBI taxonomy): Eukaryota > Metazoa > Chordata > Amphibia > Anura > Ascaphidae > Ascaphus > Ascaphus truei. Next base: position 46,571,456 of record NC_134498.1, read on the forward strand.
GCCTGGATTATCGGTGGGATTGAGAAGCAGGAGGGGTTGTGTTGGATTAACCACCGTGGATACTGGTGTGCAACCACAACCTATTGCTATTTACCAAAAAAACAATCGGCATATTTAGGTGTAGGCTTGTTGGTATTGCACATATTGAACACCATATAACCACTCTATGGAAAGTGACGTTTGGAGGTGAACAGGCCTGTATATAGGATAACGACAGTGGGAAAATATTTTCCACATACAGAGGGAAAAGAAAGACTGGAAATGTGGGTTGTTTTTTTGCCTAAAGTCTGTTTATACAGCGGTTTTATTCTGAGTGCAGTTTTGTTTGGTGTAATCTTTATTGGTGTAGTCACTTGTGTGCGTCTGATACAGTGACTGCATGTTTTACTGATGTAAACGGGGGAAAAAACAGGCGTCTTACAAGTTTTCATTTCACATATTGACATTTTTTTTTCTAGATACAAGCATGTTTTTCATTCACATACAGCTAGATAGCATATTTTCACATTTACAGTGCATAACAGACAGCAAGGAAGTGTACATTTTTATATTCTGGAGATTCTGAGAAATGCAAATCCAACATGCAGATTTTAACGTGATCTATATGTGAATGATCAGTTCTGCTATCCTTGTATTTATAGAAGATTGCCCTTACGTTGGTTTGGTTTTTTTTTTGTTATTGAAAAAACGTTTTTTTTCCCCCTGACTCTTACATTAAACTTATTACGCTGCAATAAGTTCCTAGAAAAAGATAATTAGCTGAATCCTAAAATCTGATCAATTTTCTATTAGCAATTTAACAAACATTTTGATAGAACAGATATTTGTAACTGTTAAGAAAACTTAAACGGTTCATGTGCTGACCCATTTCTAGATTACATAGCTATTTATTCTGTCTTTTAAAGCTGCAGTTCATATTCAGTGTGCCGGTTTGGGTCCGTTTCCATTCCCGGGGCATTCTGCAGTCTGTATTGTTTGGAAATATTGACCATTTGCCCCTCTCCCATTGTAATGTGTTCATCCTCAAAGCTCTTAATGCCATTTATACATCTCAGATGCACTGACCTTGGCCCCCTGCAGACGCACCTACCGGAACACCCTCCTACTGTCTCTGTGTGTTCTCCCCACTTACCACTTTGATTGTAAGCTCTTGGGCAGGGACTGCTTTTCCTAATGATACTTTTATGTCTCCAGTGCTTATTCCCATTATGTGTTATATTATTGTGTACTGTGTATTACTGCTGTGAAGCGCTGTGTATCTGGATGGTGCTATATAAAGATATACATACATTTCTCTTCACCCCCCATCTGTTCATTTCACATCTCCCATATAATAAACAGTTTATCCCCCTATAGGTGCTGTACCTTTTTACCTTCTTAGCACTGGTTTCCAGTCACTCCACATAATACGTTTGCTGCCAGGTGGGCCTGCAATCGACAGCCAAAGGGGTTCAAACCTTTTCTGTGCCTCTTTATACATAACAGAGCGGTGTTTCTCATTCCTCTCTTTGAGGAACTCCGCCAGACCAGACTTTATGAGCAAGAATGTATATATATATATATTATATATATATATATATATATATATATATATATATATATATATATATATATGAATGTCTGGTGTCATAAGGACAAAGCTGAGAAACCCTGGCGGAGGATTGCGGGTGTTAACTGATATTGCATTGTCACACGCTAAAGCATGTTCATTTTTAACGGTGAGGATCAACAAGTAGATTCAGATTTTTCTGCAAAGGCCTAACCTGGTGGTTCTCAACTCCAGTCCTCAAGGGCCGCCAACAGGTCAGGTTTTCAGGATATGCCTGCTTCAGCACAGGTGGCTCAGTCTTTGACTACACCACCTGTGCTGAAGCAGGGATATCCTTAAAACCTGACCCGTTGGTGGCCCTTGAGGACTGGAGTTGGCCACTTCTGGACTATGGCAAAAGGGGCCTTAATTATTACCATATTGTAAACAAAAACCTATTCACTGTGGAAGTGGAAATATAATGCTTGTGCACGTCAGTATTCTTCCAGTTCTTAAGAGCACAGGATTCCTTGAAAAAGATCATACAGTACATTTTTATTTTAAGAAGGGCATGCACACCTCTATGCTTGGTGTAGTTACCCATGCCTTGTAATCCACAAATTGGGCAATTACCAAGTGTTGTGAACAGCAATTGTATTGTTTCCCACAGCCCTTTATAAATAATAGAACAGCTCTGCACTACGGGCCGCGGAACGCGTGTCGGCTCTGTATATTTTATCAGCATTAACACGCGTCCTTTAATATCTATTCAACGATACCTGAAATAGAGGCAACATTGAATATGAAAATTAGCTGGAAATGGTCACAATATAAATATAACGACTACCATAAAACTACAAAATAAGCACTCTTCTCTTTGCTTTGTCACTGTTCTATTTATTTCATTTGAATCTGGATCCATGAAGCGTTAACATTTTGTATTGCTGCAGAAGCAAGCATTTTCTTAAATCTATTGCTTATTGGACTCGTATTTGTTTTCTTTCTAGATTAGTGCAATATATATATATATCATACTTTATTTTGGTCTGATGCCCATGTTTTATTCAACATCAAGTGAAAAATAAGAAAGGTTTTAGTATATAATTCAGTCAATTCTAAAACGCACCAGTAACCATAACTGGTGCACAGTGAGGAGTTCTGTTATTGACTCCCAACGACCCCCTCCCGGGATATTTTCCATTATATTGTAGACAGCACAATATTCCCCTAAGTATTACAGCTTGGGCTGTTATTTGAAATAGGGGGCTGTGATGCAAGCACCTGCAGTGTGCACACCAGATAAGGCCACAGCAATTACACAGCTTATAAAACAGAAGCCAGGGCTTATTTTTCAGCGTACAGTAAACAAAGGGTCTGCTTCTCTCTATAACTATATATAATGACCATTACACTGCGGCATTAACTCACTGTATATAACTATTGACATTAAACTACACAGAACGTATCAAATGACTTGGAATGTGTCAAACCCTTTGTTCCACTGATGTACGACTCCCGACTCCTAAAACATGGACATGCACCCTTGGCCTTTGCCTGAGATGTAAGAACTTCCAAATCTTTTGCAATGTGTTTTGTTGTCTGAGATCTTTGTGTCCAACCTCCTTTCGCTATTCACAGCAGGGTTACCCTAACTTTCCCCACACACAGTTCAGTTAGGACATAGTTATGTTAGTACAGTTCGTAATAGCGTTTTTAGTATTCATTTCTAACTGATTAGCATAGGCACCGCCTGTCTGATTTAATTACCTCCTCAGAAGAATGCACCACGTTTGGAACAAACCCACTTTTGACCCCTTCCCAGCCTTCTTGGATACCTATCTCCCCCTTCCTAACCAGCTCGTATATATCGCGAGTCAGGTCGGTGAAGGCTTTCTCTACGTTGATGGCGTCCCGCGCGGAGGTTTCGATATATCTCATGCCGTAAGCGGCGGCCAGTTTCTCGGCCTCGTGTCTCGTCACCTGCCGTTGGGTGTCGAGGTCGCACTTGTGACCCACCAACACGAAGACGATCTGATAGGGTTGCACGTGCACCTTGGCTTCTTCCAACCACTCGTGGACGTTCTGGAAGGAGCGGCGGTTGGCGATGTCAAAAAGCAGAAGCCCCCCGACTGAGTTTCTGTAGTAGGCACGTGTGATAGACCTGCAAGAGGGTAACGACATTCATTTAATGGTTGGGTCTCTTCCAAGGTTAAAGGGAACGAGCTGCAGTGGCATGTTCAAGAACTTTAATGTAGGCGATTAATCAAAATAGCAGTCACGTATAAATGTTTTAAATAATCTTTAGGTGAAGATTAAGTACATTTTGATACAGGTTATCACACTGTGATCCTGCTTTAACTGATAAAAAAGGGTGTGTAGTGTGGGGGAGGGGGAGTTGTGTATATCTTGTGGTGGGAGGAATTGTGTGTACATTATAGTGGGGGAGAGAAGGAATGTATGTACAATAGAGTCCTGATTATCCAAACTTCCGTTTTATCCGTTGTCCTCCACCCTTCTCGCTTGCCGGCGGCAGAAGAAGACGAGGACTGCAGACCACAGGAGCGGCACCGGAGGAAGACAGCTGGCGGCTGGAGAAGAGGAACATGTCAGCGGAGGAATGGAGTTAAGACAGCGGGCGGTGGCGGCAGGAGAAGACCATCAGACACCGTGTGCGGAGCAGGAGCAGAGCGGCATAGGAGAGGAGCGTGCTGTAACACAAGACGTCAGACACCGGTCAATGTCCGGTGTTACAGCACGCTCCTCTCCTATGCCGCTCTGCTCCGCACAGGGTCTGATGGTCTTCTCCTGCCTGCCGCCGCCGCCCGCTGTCTTAACTCCATTCCTCCGCTGACATGTTCCTCTTCTCCGGCTGCCAGCTGTCTTCCTCCGGTGCTGCTCTTGTGGTCTGCAGTCCTCATCTTCTTCTGCCGCCGGTAAGCGAGAAGGGGTGGGGGGGGATAATACTTTCCATATTATCTGTAATTTTCGGTTATCCGCCACGGTATCTGTCCCGTTTAGGTCAGATAACCGAGACTCTACTGTACATTGTGTGGGGGGGGGGATTGTCTGTGTTGAGGGATTTAAATCTGAGATGGGGGGGATTAAGGTTGAGGGAGTGGGATTTAGTGTGAGGAGGGGGGATTGAGTGAGAGGGATTGAGTGTGAGGAGGGGGGGTGGAGGGTGTGGGATTGAGTGTGAGGAGGAGTTGGATTGAGTGTGTGGAGGGGGGATAGAGGAAGTGGGATTGAGTGTGGGGGTGTTTGATGGAAGGGATTGAGTGAGGAGAGGGGATTTGAGGAACTGGGATTGAGTGAAAGGAGGTGGGATTGAGTGTGAGGAGGGGGGTTGAAGGAGTGGGATCGATTGAGTTTGATTCAGTTAGAGAAGGGGATTGAGGGATGAATTGAGTGAGAGGAAGGGGGAGAGTGTGAGAAGAGGGCGGAAGGTGAGTGAGCAAGATGGAGAGGTGGTGTGAGAGAGGTGGAAGATAGTAAAATGGGGGAGAATAATGGAGAGGGGAGAATGAGTTAGAGTGAGCAAGAGTAATAGTGAGTGGAGAAGACAAAGAGGGGGGAGAGTGATAGAGAAGGAGGGTGGGATAATGAGGGGGTAGAGTATAAAACAAGGGAGAATGATAGAGGGGGAAGTGGGAGTGAGAGAGAGGGGGGGGAAGGATAGTGAGAGGGAGAAGAGTGTAATACAGGGGAGAGTGATAGAGGGGGGGGGAGGAAGAGGATGAGAGCAGACCTCAGGTGTGATTGCTGCTTGAAACTCTTCAGTTGTATAGGATCTGCACGTGCACAATACCACCATATAAATCAGAGATTCAATAATAGACATTCATTTTAATGGCCACATTGTGATCATATCGGGCGTCGGGTTTCCCGATGAAGATAAGAGTTCAGGCAGAAACGTTGGATCCCCATAATAAATGATGCTGAAGCTATACTGACTGCATACATACCTGCCTCTTCTGTGCATGGGCAGAGCAGGGCCCAGCAGCGCTAATACCGGCTTCACCCTACACCAGTCACCTTCTATTCTTGACATGTAACATACCGATGCATCAAGCCACATGTATTAGCTCCACGTACAGTAGCTCACCCTTAGTGCTATTTCACCCAGAATGAGGTGCCCGGGAGCTTCTTGCACAAGCGAAGGAAGGTGCCAATACGCTGCACATAATTACGGGTGGTTTGGACACAATGAGTTTTGTGGGGTTTGGGGACTACGTTCTAAACCTGTTTTATAATGAGGGCAGAGACACAAACATTGGGAGGGCCTTATTAAAGCAATGTATTTATCCTCACCCACCAACTTAACCACCGCAGTGCTGAATGCATCTGCAACAAACTGAACTGAAGCAGTTGGGAGTACTAGTCTTGGTGTGAAATTCAAGTTCCTAGTTAAATTACATGGAGTTATAGCAGGAGTGGCCGACTCCAGTCCTCAAGGGTCAGCAACAGGCCAGGTTTTCAGGATATCCCTGCTTCCGCACAGGTGGCTCAATCACTGAGCCTCTCATTGAGCCATCTGTGCTGAAGCATGGACTGATTGAGTCACCGGTGGTGAAGCAGAGACTGATTGAGCCACCTGTGCTGAAGCAGGAATATCCTGAAAACCTGACCTGTTGGTGACTCTTGAGGACTGGATTTGGCCGTCCGAGTTATAGGTTTGTCGCAACATGCAATACGTTTAACCTCTTGAGTGGCATTGCCCTGCAATGCATTGCCGTCCCCACAGAAATACATACATAGGAAGATGCCGCCAGTTACTTCCTGGTATTCAAATCCCTGCGGGCCAATAGGAAGCATCCGTTTTGGCTTTCCATTGGCCCGCGTGACGCGGGAGATTACAACTGCCATTTTGTTTCCCCTGGAGACGTTACCGGCGGCACCTTCCCAGATAAGTCTCGATTCCATGGGGTCCCCTGAGATTAAATAAAAGCGGTTCAGCTGCAGAGACCCCCTGCTTCCGATGTCAAAAACTAAACGAGCAGGGGAACTGCACCTTTAAGGGCCATATTTACCCGGCTATGCTGGAAGGTGTCTTCCGAAGAAGCACTGCTTAGTCTATAACAGGGGCGGCTGAAGCAGGAACTGATTGAGTCACCTGTGCTGAAGCAGGGATATTCTGAAAACCTGACCTGCTGGTAGCTTTTGAGTAATGGAGTGGCTACCCCTGGTGTACATGATTTGCTATTTATAGCAAGATACTGTCCATGTGCTTGTGACAATCTTTTTACTACTAAGGGATTGGATCCCCGAAACGTAAAAAAATGCGCAAGCCTCCTCCTAAGTAATTGAACTGGTTTTTAAAGAGCAGCGTGACAGCGACCCCCAACTTCCAGTTTGGGACACAAAGAGGAGACTTGTGAGGTTTCCAAAGTCCACGAAACCCCCTTTTAGAAGTGTGCTTGTGATGGTCCCACAAAATATATACAGCCAGGCCCCGCTTCTCGGCGCCCGGCTTTTCGGCCATCTGCCGATCCGGCGGTACCGAGAAGGGGGCCGTCATGTCTGCGCAAGCGCAGAATGGGCTGGTGCGGGGTCGCGCATGCGCAGAATGGGATTTTTTTGCCGGTGTTGCGCATGCGTAGAATGACGCATTGCTGGTCTGCGCATGCGCGCATAATGAAAATCGCCGGTTCCGCTTTCCGGCGATTTTTGCTTTGCGGCGGGTCCTTAGAACGGAACCCGCCACATGACTGGGGCCCTACAAAAATCTGGACCAGAAAGACTAGAAGACCTCACAAATAGCAGAAGACATGACACCTCTTACTTGTTTACCATTTTTAGCATCAGGGGTCCCACAGATCATTCATTTCCCCATTAAAATAACATTTATTGGGGCCCCGAGAACCCCAAAATCTCCCTCTTTTCAGCCCGGACAAGCTCATCCCCCAGTCACTCCTCACCTGAACCTCTCCTGTCCGGCCGTGTCCCAGATCTGCAGCTTAATGCGCTTCCCTGGCTCAATCTCCACCAGCCGCGAGAAGAAATCCACTCCCACCGTGGGGTCGGACACCTGCGCAAAGCGGCCCTCCGTGAAGCGGCGGATCAAGCAGGATTTACCCACCGTGGAGTCGCCGATCACGATGAGCCGGAACTGGTACAACCAAATGGCTTCCATTGCTCCGCCGTCTGCTTTCCACCTCTCGCCCGGGATCTCTCTGCTCGGAGGAGCAGTCGTGTGGTTAAGGCGTGGGCCTCGGAAATGGAAGTCCCTGAGTGTGAGATGCAGCGAAAGCTCTCTCTGTTTATCTCCTCTGCCCCTTGTATGCTCAGCGCCCAGCAGATTTACAAAGAGCTCCCTTGAGCATCAGCTATGCCACCCTATCTCCGGCCGGGCTATAGGAGTAGTGGGTACCGCTGCTCTTTTCCCTTTGCAAAGCCTCTCTGGAGAGAAAAATCCAAACCGTCCTCTCTTTACCCCAAAGGCCTTTGAGGAGACTGGAAGTAGACGGAGCTGTATCTTCTCATTCAACAGGATTATTCTTCCAAGGTGAAAACGCCGCTCGATTTCAGTGGCCACGCGGCAACACAGCAGGGTGCCCTGACCGGCTGATCCTCAGGACCATGTTGGGTGCCGTCACCCTGTTATGCCCACACGCCCCACGGGGGCCTCAGTCTGTTGCTGGGGAAGAGGAGGGGGCGGGGGGAGTTGCAGAGTGACAAAGAGGCAGGTCCCAGCGTGTGATTGTGAAGAAGACTGCACTATAAACAGAGTGCCCCAAGCAGGGGCCTGCTCATAGTTATAGAAGGGGTGAGGTATGCTTCTCAATCACACAAGGGGGGGGGGGGGTGTTAGCACCCAATAGCAGATGTGCTGAACCCCTGCTGACCTTATTGTCCCATTACTCCAGCTGTGCTGTCACACGATTCAGGCAGCCTCCATCATGCACCCAGAGCAGGGAGAACCTCTCAGCAGGAGGGGATGTTACAATGTATCCGGCTCAGACCTGGGGTGGAGGAGGAGGGGGGAGGCAGGAAACAAACCCACCCCCTGTGCTAAGCAGAGAGTGAGCTGCTCAGGAGGCTGCCAGGAGCTGAGCAAGAGGGGGCTGTGCACATTGCAGCAAAATGTCACAAGACACCAGCCAGGAGGCAGGATTGCAGGATCACTGGACAATGCAGGGCCAGGCTCCAGACCTCCTGCCCTACCTGGATAATCCAAGCACAAGGCTCCAGATCCAACGGGCTTCAGGTGCCCTTAGCTTAGCAGGGCAATGACATATCTGGCTCCAGAGGGTCCTGTAGTCCAACAGCACCAGACTGCAGGTGCAGGAGCTCCAGCACTTTGCTTTCGCAGGACAATGGCAGCAGCAGCAGATAATGCACTGAAAATAATAATAATAATAATGAATAAATAAAAAGGATATATATATGTATCCTCAGGGAAGCCAGAGAAAGTGATGCCTGGGGGTCTGTGGGGTATGGGAAGGGGTCCCTGGCAGGGGGAGGCTGGCTCCTGTAAGATGGAGAGATGTTGCACAGAGGATGCTGGCTGCACAGATCTGATGAAATGGCAGCAACATCAGTACCAAACACTCTGACTCATCATTGGCATCAGCAGCTACCGTAATCACCTGCCTACAGGGGCCCTGACAGCCCCGTGCCGCAATGTCTAGAGTAGCAGCGCCCCACCAGAGACTCCAGCAATAGGGGAGGGCTGGTCTTTTCGGTGTAATCAGGGTTCAGCTATTATTAACCCTTTTGCTGCTAGATGAAATGCGTGCCAAATCTCACTCCCGGCTGCAAAATGGTTAAAAGTGACTCTGCACGTTACATAGTTACATGGTTACATAGTTACATAGTAGATGAGGTTGATAAAAGACATATATATTTATTTATAAAATGTTGTAGCAGAAAGTAATACATTGAGTGTTACCTCTCGTTTTCAAGTATGTCCTGGATGGCCCTCCGCTTTGCAGGCGCACTTACCAGAACACCCTCCTACTGTCTCCGTACATTCTCCCTAATCACCACTTAGATTGTAAGCTCTTCAGGGCAGGGACTCCTTTCCCATTGTTACGTTTATGTCTGGAGCGCTTATTCCCACTGTGTGATATTATGTCTCGCGTATCACGGCTGTGCAGCGCTAGGTACCTGGATTTCACGATATAAATAAAGTTATACATACACAGTGGTGGATTTCCCATCAGGCCTGATGGGCTCCGGCCTAGGGTGGCAAAAATGTCCGCCCCCATATACAGAGGACGCGCTCTCGGGCCTGATGCGAAGGCACTTACATGTGGCGGCTGCCGCCCTCCTCATTCCGAATCGCGCGCTGGTGACGTCCGCATTTGAAGCTGCGATTTGGAAGGAGAATGCGGGCGGCCGCCGCAGCCAAGCGCCTAGGGGCGGCGAATCTTTAAATCTGCCGCTGTATACATACAGCAAGTTCAACCGTTACTACATTTAAACAACAGATACTTACCCGATATTTGTATTTACTGTATTTTTTATTTTATGCATTAACCCCACTCACTACCAAAAGGGGTCAGCCACTCATGGCAGGAGGTTTGGTTGGCGCTATCTTTGAAGTGGGAGTCCACCTTTCAATAACCGGTATACCAGTTTTTTCAAACCCGGGAAAAGTCAGCCCGTTACAAAAAAGTAACGTAACGCATAGAACTGCACATTTCCAGCACTGCAAGGGTTAATTATGTGTGGAGTAGAAATGCAGCATTCTGGGTAGAATCCAATTTAGTGCCCCTTTAAATTCTCCCACCCCCTATATACAAAATGCCCTTACTTCCCAATACCCTCTTTTAACCCTTTCCTGCCAGAGCAACACGCACCGTTTCCTTTTGCAATATTACCCAGGCTCCTTTGGCAGCAAAGCGATGGCAATTATGCTAAGTAAGTCGGGCGTGTTGGGTTTTATTAACCCCTTCACTGCCAGCGGGGTGTACATAGTTAGCACTCTAAGTCCATCCTGCCAGCAAAGGGGTTAAAACTGGGCATTGAAGATTAGCAGAAAGGTAACATGTATAGAGCTGAAGGCAGGGGTGGGTAACCCCAGTCCTCAAGGGCCACCAACAGGTCAGGTTTTCAGGATATCCCTGCTCCAGCACAGGGATAGCGCAGTCAAAGACTGAGCCACTGATTGAGCCCCCTGTGCTGAAGCAGGAATTTCCCTAAGACATGGCCTGTTTGTGGCCATTCAGGACTGGCGTTGCCCACTCCTGGCTTAAGGGAAGAAATGATTCCTGGTAAAGAGAAAAACCAGAAATCGGGGCGCGTTCTTAACTAAACAATAACCACTTTGTTCTGCATATTAATAATTAAATTGGCTAACAAAAGCTTGATTATACAACTCCCAGGTCATGGATCAGCGTATTGTGAGAACGCAAAATTTCTTCCAGCCCTCGAGAATTTACCCGTGATCTTTCTCAAGACAGTTTAACTACAACAAAGACCAGCAGATTATCAACCTTTTGAGGTTACTTGTCGGGAATTGAGATGTGGCTGATGTTGCCATATAGAGATTTACACGCACGTTTGTGCAATATTTTGGAAAATTCACACAACAGCAAGAAACATGAAAACTTTATTTTGTATTTTTACACTTACTTTAAACCTTACTTTTGTGTTGTCAGCACATTTTCACTGAATTCGCCAACTGCACACAAAACTATCGCAAACATCGTGTCGAAGCCGGGCGGATAAAACGGCGAAATTGCACGAACGTCGCCAAAATATATGCACCCGCCGGTGCACATCCAACTCCCCTAAAAAAAAGTCAAGTGCCAACTTTTGCCAATTTTAATGACTGGGAAAGTTGAAAATGGGTTAATTTCACATTTGCATGGAAATGTTCCATCCAGGTTACAGAATGCACCGTATACAGTGTGACTGCTAAGATTGTTACATTGTAACTCGTCGTCTGCATTGAGATGTTCAGGGGAAGGCTAGTCAGAGCACTTCATATTAAGTATTAAAACAAACAAAAATGTAAAAATAAAAAAAAAACTAAGAAAAAACAGTTTACCGGGTGCTCTGGGCCTTTAGTCCAAAATCTAGCAGATATCTTATACAGACCAACGTTTCGACATACGCAGGCCTTCATCGGGGTGAAAAAGTTGCTCCGTATAATATGTTTGTCTAATAAATGTGAAGAAATGTTGAAATTACATTTGAAGTGCCCAGAGGCATTTTCCTACATGTTCAGGTGAGGAAATAGCACAGGGGTGGCCCACTCTGCTCCTCAAGGGCCACAAACAGGACAGGTTTTTAAGGCTATCCCTGCTTCAGCACAGGTGGCTCAATCAGTGGCTTAATCATTGACTGTCAATGAAGTGGCCAACTCCAGTCCTCAAGGGCCATCAACATGCCAGGTATTGGGGATATCCCTGCTTCAGCACAGGGGGGCTCAGTCTTTAAGGGATATCGTGAAAACCTGTCCTGTTGGTGGCCCTTGAGGACTGGAGTTGGCCACCCCTGCAATAGCCCGATATTAGGCAGTCCTCCACAGTCCGCCAGAAAATACAATAGATACGATCTATTTCTTAAGCAGCGCTGCACACGGAGTCCTTCAGACAGAACACTTAATGTAAGGGGCAGGGAGGTGGGGACGTACTAAACCGACACTGTACTTCACCCACTTCCCAGGCGTGACTCTTCATCGCCACTATCCCGATCACACGCTTCTTTGTGAAATCCTCTGCTAGTTTTTCTATTAGAGAAAAATATTTTAAAAAATATTTACATATTTTGCCTTTTCCAGGCACTCAACCATGTTGCTGCCTACGGGGGCCTTGCAAAGCATTGCAGGCCCGAGCATCGGATTTGGGGGGACGTTAAAAGGATGACAGCAAATGTTATGTATGATGCACATCTAATGGGCCTCAAACGCTGCCGGGAGGACTTTAAATTGCACCCACCTGCTGTTATAACTTAGATTACTGGCAAACACCGTGAGCCCACAAGTCACACAGAGACTCGCTGTTATAATAACGCCTATTTATCTGGGTGTGACCAGGAATGCAAATAAAGGAACAATGGGGTGAAGAAAACGGCCAAGCGTGAGAATTCCCCCATGTGACATGTGCAAGGAATTAAACGTGTCAGGGAAGAGCTTTCTTTCCGCGATTGTTCGCAGCTAGCGCGCTACAGACTGGAAATCGCACAAAGCTACTGATCAGTGAAAAGATTCCATTAAAGTAACTGTCTTATTTGTATCTCGTGATAATGAATGTTTTTTTTCTTCCAGGGAGAGCACTGAATGCATATCAGGTACTTCTGCTTATCGATTTTAAAGAGGCAGTTCCACTCGGCACTCTAAAAATAAAAGACGCGTTTTAATATATTAATATATGCAGCCTTTGACGACCTTTATTGAAAATTAATAACCTGAGCTGCCGATAGATTCTTTCTCCCATGATCATTCGGCAAAATCCTGCTTGCCAGGGTTCATTAAATGGCTGCCTTTCAGTTTCATTAAATCCTTTAGTCAGTGTAATTCAGGAGCTACAATGTATTGTACAGTATGTATCTTTATTTATATAGCGCCATTAATGTACACAGCGTTTCGCAGCAGCAATACACGTTACAATCATATAAATAAGAAATAATACAAATAACACATAATGGGAAGCACTTCAGACATAAAAGTAACATTAAGGAAAAGGAGTCCATGCTCCGAAGAGCTTACACTCTAATTGTATTCTTTTATTACGAAGGTAATATTATCTATTGTTACAGTTTGCTGCTCAAACTGCTGGGAATATTGGCAACAAAGTATCACAAACAGGAAAGTGTTACAAAGTTCTTGCACTGCAGGGGAAGTGTGTTAAAACCTGCTATAGAAATAAAAGGATGCATGCACAGTATATTACAACTAATTAAAAACGGCATTAGGACGAATTTAAAAAATGTAGCAAGTATTATCTAATACTACAGAACTGGGTTTTTTTTGTAAACCACACACGTAGGACATTGCTGGGATTGTTTCTTTAAAGCAGATCTCTGGGTTTCCTTTGCATCTTTCTTTTATATTTACTTTTAAAGATGTTCTCCTCTTGTCCTCGCAGGAAAGATTTTTATATATTTAAAATCTGATACTTCTTTCAGCAGATATGAGAAGTGTATATATTAAAGCTGCAGTTCAGTCTATATCCTGCATGTGTGTTTTTTTTTAATAAACCAGTTCTGTAGTAAGAAATAATACTTTTAGCATTTTCTGTTTTTAAAAAAACAACTTTGAAAGACCAATTTTCTTGTATTCTATTTTAACAAGCATTTGCTAAGGCACTGCCCCTTCATGTCCTGTCACAAACCCAGGCACACCCCTTTGTCAGCACTGCCCTCCCTCTCTCTAAACGTGCACTAGCATCTGGTCACATGATCTTCCTCATACAGTAGTACATTCAAGGAAGCTGGAGAAAAGGGATCAGCCATGCATAGCAGCTCGGATAGGCGATTTCAAACTTATTACAGTGTTTATTCCATTCATTGCACGTGTATATAATGTAAAATTGTAATAATTCCATTTATAGCAAACGTGTATATGTGAATATTATTTAGATGTATATGTATGTTACTGAAATGTGGAGTGAGTGTGTAGGTAAATACACACAATACACTTCCACTGCATATATATATATATATTATATATATTATATATGTATGTATATGTGAAGTTATGTGAGTAAAAAAGTGACAAAAACCCTCCATAGCAAGGCAAATAGCAAATGGAAATATTACTGTATATACATATATATATGTATATACACACAAACTTCAAATACGGATAGTGATTCACGTAAATGATATATATATTCACTTTCTGGGAGTATAAGAGTGACTGTCCTGTTGTTCCTTTTTTTGTATCCATCATTGAATGGTATGCACCCTCTCTTTACGTTTATTTTATACTAGCTGAGAGACCCGGCGTTGCCCGGGATGTAATATTCCCGCTCCTCTCTCTCTCCTCACCCCTCCCCCTCTCTCTGTTTGTCCCCCATTCACATCAATCCAGTTCCCCCCTCCCTCCTTTACAGCTTCATGCAGTGTGTGTGCGTCAGTCATTGTGTGTGCGTCAGTCAGTCAGTGTGTGTGCGCGCGCGTCAGTGAGTCTGACGCAGAAACACAAACACACACAGACTGACTGACGCACACACACACAGTCAGTGTGTGCGTGTGTGTGCCTCAGTCAGTCAGTGTGTGCGTGCGGCAGTCAGTCAGTCAGTCATTCAGTCAGTGTGTGTGTGTGGGTGTGTGGGTGTGCGCGCGCGCGTCAGTAAGTGTGTGTGTGTCAGTCAGTGTGTGTGTGTGTCAGTCAGTGTATGTGTGTGTGTGTGTGTCAGTCAGTGCGTCAATCAGTCAGTGTGTGTGTGTGTGTGTGTGTGTGTGTGCGTGCATGCGTCAGTCAGTCAGTGTGTGCGTGCGTCAGTGTGTGTGCGTGCGTCAGTCAGGGTGTGTGCGTGCGTCAGTCAGGGTGTGTGTGCGTGCGGCTGTCAGTGTGTGTACGTGCGGCTGTCAGTGTTTGTGTGCGTGCGCCAGTCAGGGTTTGTGTGCGTGCGCCAGTCAGGGTTTGTGTGCGTGCGTCAGTCAAAGGGCAGGCGTGGGGGGGGTGAAGGGCAGGGGTAGGGGGGGTGAAGGGCAGGGGTAGGGGTGGGTGAAGGGTAGGGGTGGGTGAAGGGTAGGGGTGGGTGAAGGTCAGGGTTAGGGGGGGTGAAGGGCAGGGGTAGAGGGGGGTGAAGGGCAGGGGTAGGGGGGGTGAAGGGCAGGGGTAGGGGGGGTGAAGGGCAGGGGTAGGGGGGGTGAAGGACAGGGGTAGGGGGGGGGGTGAAAGTGAGGCACAAATTGTTGGCAGGAGTAAAATGTCCCTACACACACACACACACAACGGGAGTGAGAGGTGGTGGAGAGTGGGACTGGCGCAGATCCGAGGCTGCTTGGCCCCCCAGCGGCTGGGGAGTTGGCGGCCGGGGGGGTAAGGGAGCGGGCGGGGGGGGTAAGGGAGCGGGCGGGGGGGGAAGGGAGCGGGCGGGGGGGGGGGAAGGGAGCGGCGAGGGGGTAAGGGAGCTTTGGCGGCTGGGGTAGGAGGGCCGCGCTTACCCCCTTTGTGAGTGTTTGTATGATATAGATATATATGCACACGCACGCATATACATGCGCACGCGCACACATACACGTGCACACGCACACATACATGCACACACGTATACATGCGCACACGCACACATACACACATACATGCGCTCACGCACACATAAATGCGCACACGCACACATACATGTGCACACGCACACAAACATGCGCACACGCACACATAAACATGCACACGTACACATAAACATGCAGACACGTATACATGCGCACATAAACATGCGCAAACGCACATATATACACACACAAACATGCACACACGTATACATGCGTACACGCACACATATACATGCGCACACGCACACATATGCACACGCACACAAACATGCACACACGCACACAAACATGCGCACACGCACACATAAACATGCGCACACGCACACATATACACTGTGTGTGCGCATGTTTATGTGCGTATATATTTATGGTATTGCTTGACCTGAGGAAGAGGAAAACTCTTGAAAGCTTGTCCCATGACACAAATTGTTGGTCCAAATAAAAAAAAGGTATCAATAAATACTGAAGAACATATATATATATTTTTTTATATATACTGTATGTATATATGTATATGTATGTATGGATATATAGCGAAGGTCAGCAGCCTGCAGCGGAGGGAGAGAAGGACGGCATCCTGCAGCGAAGCTCGACAGCGGCAGAGGACAGTAGCCGGCGGTGGAGGGAGAGAAGGACGGCATCCTGCAGCGAAGCTCGGCAGCGGCAGAGGACAGCAGCCGGCTGCGGAGGGAGAGAAGGACGGCATCCTGCAGCAAAGCTCGGCAGCGGCAGAGGACAGCAGTGGTGGCGGAGGGAGAAGAGGACCATGTGAATGGGACAGGAGCGGGACAGGAGGGCGGTAGGGAGGAGTTACGCTGTAGCAGCGGCAGACACTGGAAGTCAGAGAATACTTCTGTCAGACCGCTTGTGTGTGTGTGTGTGTACACACACACACACACACACACACACACACACACAAGCGGTCTGACAGAAGTATTCTGACTTCCAGTGTACACACACACACACACACCTCTATCTAGACAAATCACCCAAAAATCTACTCGCCCCAGTACCTTTTAAAAAAAGAAATGGAATAAAATTCCTAGTAAGAACTAATAACATTTGTTTTTGACATAACCGTTTATTTATTGTATTACATTTATACTTTACTTCAACTTGTCCTTGTTACTGTACATAGTTCCTTACTAATCTAATAAAAAAAAGCCAGATATAAATGAGTGAGGGAGAGGGTGGGCGGGAGAGGGTGAGTGGGTGGGTGGGCGGGAGAGGGTGAGTGGGTGGGTGGGCGGGAGAGGGTGAGTGGGTTAGAGGGTGAGTGGGTGGGCGGGAGAGGGTGAGTGGGTGGGTGTTAGTGTGGGAGTGGGTGGGCGGGAGAGGGGGAGTGGGTGGGGGGGAGGGGGGGAGTGGGTGGGTGTTAGGGTGGGTGGGTGGGGGGGAATGGGTGGGTGTTAGGGTGGGTGGGTGGGGGGGAGTGGGTGGGTGTTAGGGTGGGTGGGTGGGGGGGAGTGGGTGGGTGTTAGGGTGGGTGGGTGGCTGTTAGGGTGGGTGGGTGGGCGGGAGAGGGGGAGTGGGTGGGTGACTGGGTACTTGTGGTGACACACTAATATACACACACACACACACACACACATATATATATATATACACACACACACATATATACACACACACACACACACACACACACACACATATACACACACACACACACACACACACACACACACACACACACACACACATATTCCCCCCCACACACACACATATACACACACACACACACACACACACACACATATATACACACACACACACATATATATACACACACACACATATATATATATACACACACACACATATACACACACACACACACACACACACACACACACACACACACACACACACACACACACACACACACACACACATATATACACAAACACACACATTTATATATACACACACACAATCACCACCTTGCTGCCACCACTGCTCCGGGACACAACCCCCCTGCATCTCCCGTGCGCGCGGGCAGGGAGGCAGGCACAGGGACCGGAGCAGAAGGGGACACATCTCCCGCTCCCCCTCCCTTCCCCACCCCCCACGGGGGCAGCGCAACCCCCCTGCATCTCCCGCGCGCGCGGGCAGGGAGGCAGGCACAGGGATCGGAGCAGGACACATCTCCCGCTCCCCCCTCCCTTCCCCACCCCTCACGGGGGCAGCGCAACCCCCCTGCATCTCCCGCGCGGCAGGGAGGCAGCACAGGGATCGGAGCAGAAGGGAGACACATCTCCCGCTCCCCCCTCCCCACTGGCGGCACAAGCTCCCTCCATCTCGCGCAGGCTGACAGCCGCAGGGATCGGGCAGAAGGGGGCACCACACAGCGGCAGATCGGGAGCGAGCGCACGTCACTGGGAGACTCATGAATATTCATGAGTCTTCCACTGACTGCCGGAGGCAAATTATAAACAAATGCCAGCTTTTAATATGTCACAAAAATTTCGCCGATTAATACATGGAGAACGGATTGACTGACAGCTATACAGTTCTTTAGGTAAATAGAGATTGCCCACATGAAGCTATTAAAGTAAAAAAATAAATTAAAAAAAAAAAAAAGACTGAACTGCAGCTTTAAGTGTCTGCGAGGTCCAAATGGATGCTAGGTATGAAGATAACAATGGCTCTTGACACCTGTAAACCCCCGCATCCTGAAAACCTGACCTGTTGGTGGCCCTTGAGGACAGGCGTTGGCCATCCGTGCTCTAACCCTTTCAATGCCAGCGGGGGCCCCGCCATATATTGCAAATACGTTACCGGCCCCTCTCTTGACAGCGCATGCGATGAGCCTATCAACCCACTGCGTCTGGCAACCGTGTCGGACAATTAGGTTTAATGAACCATTCCGTGGTGAAGATTAAAACAAATAAAAAGAGACATTGTAACAGCAGTATTATTTCACTTTTATCCCGGGAAGGTGTTTGTAATTTAACCCCTTCGGTGCTGGCACATTCTGAACTTGCCGTGTGTGGCATTGAAATGGCTCAATAGTTAGCTACCCTTCAAAAATATGTCTGATACATTGTAAATCGAATGGCAAGATGGGGTACCGTTGTTTCCCCGATTTCTAAAAGCTGAAGACAGAGATGAGCGCCTCTAAGTCATGACACAAAGCGTGTTTTACCGACGTCCTCCGTAAACACAAGAAACGAGACGGGGAATTCGTAAAATATTTATTGCACATTTTCTAACGAAAAGACATCCAAGAAAACATCTAAATTATATCGAGCCTCATTTAATGATTACATGAATAATTTAAAGGGAGCCTGCAATGAAAAATCGAGTTCCCCATTTCCATTTATTTATCAAAATGTACAATAAGGTTTTGCCCCCCTCCATCTGTAGAAATTCCGTCTTATGCAGAGACTTCTACAAACAGGACGGACGCCCAGAGCTTCTGATACAGAAACATAGATATGATATTGCAAAGGGAGAGTGCAATCACTGGCTTAATCCCAGATAACCCCTCCCATGCAATCTGGAAAGCTCACACTACTTATTGGTAATGGGACATATATATGTTCTGTAAGGCACACCCTGAAAAGCAAGATTAGATGAAAATCTTTAATAATCTTAATAAGAGGCAAGACTTTTCGAGTACAGATGTAATCAACATTATTGCAACCCTTGATCGTCTGCCACGGGACATACCCAACATAGCAGGAAGACATAGGGATATACCAAATGTGGCAGCGGGACTTACCCAACGCGCCAGCGGGATTTATCCAAAGCGGCACATACCCAACGCGGCAGCGGGACACACCCAACGCGGCCGATACCCAATGTGGCAGCGGGACATACCCAATGCAGCAGCGGGACATACACAACGCGGCTGATACCCAATGTGGTAGCGGGACTTACCCAACGCAGCAGATACCCAATGTGGCAGCGGGACATACCCAACACGGCAACGGGACATACCCAACGCGAAAGCGGGACATACCCAACGCGGCAGCGGGACATACCCAACGCGAAAGCGGGACATACCCAACGCGCCAGCGGGACATACCCAACACGGCAGCGGGACATACCCAACGCACTACCATGAGAAACGGACATTGATTTGAGTCGGCCGCGAGTAAGAAGGGGATGGGGCTATTGTGTTATTTTACCCCGCAGGAGCGTGCTAAAAGTTGCAATAACGTTGGCTATATCTGTTGCACACGGCGCCTGGAATCCTAGTACCTAAATACTTTATTTTCCCGTGTCCCAAGTATTCATTGCTCTAGTACAGCACGCAGCATGCGGGATCTCACACTAGTGGCCATATTGCTCCTGGTGAAGTACAGCAAATCATTATACACAAGGAATAAAGTGCCGATGCTGTTTAATCAGCTTAAAATAATAATGATGGATTTTCCTTTTTTTAAAAAAAAGGTTGTTGGACGAGATCAGCTCGTAGTGAAGGAATAGGAGCCAGCGTTCCTATGCAATGCTCACAGGGAACAGCCATGCAGTACAAACAATGAATTGTTTCCAAATCATACAGCACAATGTAGTTATATCCTTGCCACCAGTAACCCTTAAAGCCACTCTTTGTGAACTCCCACTAACCTCTGTATAAGGTATATTTTGTATGGGTGTCACAGGCCATGGGTAAAGTGCAAATAGGAAACTCACAAGTCTCTTGAGATCCAGGTGCTGTAGGGCGTGCTCCTACCGGGTTGGTGTACAATGCAGAAGTTTCTTGGGTGGCGGTGCAGCTGCCTTTGAAAAATCGTGGGACCTTGGCGGCTGAAACGCGTCAGAGTTTGTCTGTGGCTGTTTTTTATGTGCTAATAAACGTTTTGTACCCCGTATACTTGCAATTTTGGTCCCACGATTTTTCAAAGGCAGCTGCACCGCCACCCAAGAAACTTCTGCATTGTAGATCAGCTCGTAGAACAAAGTATACACGGGAACAGATAAACATGCACAATTAGGGTGTTGAGATTACACAAACCAATGAAAATTGGGGATTTTAATTGCAGGAACCTTCAAAATGTCGACAACGGAAAAGAACACATTTAGCACATTTGACGAAATGACAGCGTGACAGTGTCATCATTTTCTGCATTTCCAAGTGTCTGGGATTTAGATGACAACCGGGTCCCTCATGCCCACCTGTACTACCTTATTTCCAACTCTGTTGCTGGAGAACAATTGCGTTGCTGTTCTCTCCCGCACTGAAATGGTTAAGTGATATTACTTAGGCACTGAACGTTGAAGGGGCTAGGCCAGAGGTGGCCAACTCTAGTTCTCAAGGGCCACCAACAGGTCAGGTTCTCAGGATGTCCCTGCTTCAGCACAGGTGGCTCAGAGAACCTGACCTGTTGGTGGCTCTTTTGGACTCGAGTTGGCCACCCCTGGGCTAGGACATATGTAGGACACAGCAAAGCCCGGACGATGAAGGATTCTAGTACCCATGAAGAAAGCCCCTTACATCACAATGGACAAGTAATCTGGTTCTGTATGAGAAGCACTCACAATAAAAGCATAAATCCCATTGCATCAACACATTTAGCAGCCAAGCAGGAAATCAAACTTCTAATTACTTCATCTCCTATTAAATTATACAAAAAAATTATGTAAAAAGTAAGTACAATTATTTTATTATATTACATTTGAATCCACATTACAACATATAAACTATGAAGGTGGATCCGACTTTTCTACAACATTGTTATAGAACTAGAGACTTGGAATAAAAGTACCTTTTGTAGCAAGTGTAATTCTTGTATTTAATGCAATTAATTCCCTGTCATTTGTTGTTGTATAGACCCGTTAGCAGTAATTACAGAGTAATTAAGATGCATTTGCTGCACTGCATGTATTATTCATCATAAGCATTGGTGAACGAGTTAGGTGACCTACTGTAGCTAGTGACACAATGTAATTATTTCAAAATATTAACAAATTCCAACCACAGTCATTTCCATAAAACGGTGCTATGGCTTCACAAATAGAATTGCAAGAAAACTGAACTCTTGGCTTCCAATCAAATCCGACCTCCCGCGATGATAGTCGTGTGGCTGAGGTATCTCAGCCATTGAGAGTTGGATATTTGGCAAGTCTTGTGTTCTCGCTGTCCATTGACTTAACCCATCTGTGATTGGGTTATACTGTATCCATAACTTCTTTCCATTGCTCACCTCTCTTCTTAGGAAACCTGAGTATTGGGACTTTGATGTGCTGCCCAAATGTTACCCCAGAGTTGGCTGCCCTGATGCCATTCAAGTAGACATATAAAGTGCTTTAGGATTAAAAGGCACTACACAAATGTGAGTTATTATTAATAACGACATCAATGCTTTTAAACACAAAAAGGAATTCAATCAGAATAATGAGAGGAACAGTAGGTCCATCCGCTGGGAAGACCAAACAAAATGTGGTACCCGGCAGTGAAGAATACGCAGAGTTTTTCATCCTTTATAAGCTCAGAAAGTCCTCGAGCAGAGTCAAAATAAGAAATACAACAGACAATACTGTATCTTTCAAGGGAAAGTAACCTTATCTGTCAAACAGGACAGGCTTATTTGAACTTCCTTTTTCCTGCCAGGGATCTCAGGGGAAGCGATCCTTCGATCCACTCGTTTGGCATTGACGTCATTTCCTGCCACAGGGCAACTTCCTCCTGCGTAGAATCCATCCAGTCCACTGTAATCCCGTAGCTGTAACCTTTATCGGGCAACACACACACAGAGCATTTATTTAACATCACGTTAGGAAAGTGTTACAAAAGCAGGGATGGCATTGCTCCTCGTACAAGATGCATTAATGCAGGGGTTCTCAACTGCAGTCCTCAAGACCCCCGACGGGTTTTCAGGATATCCCTGCTTCAGCACAGGTGGCTCAATCAGTGGCTCATTAGGAGAGCTTGCTTCAGCACAGGTGCCTCAGTCGATGACCGAGACACATGTAATGAAGCAGGGATATCCTGAAAGCCTGACTTGTTGGGGGAGGGTGTGGGGGGGGTCCCCGAGGCCTGGAGTTGAGCACCCCTGTATTAAGGTATTCCTCTTAGTTATATATCAAACTAATATTAACATTTATTGTCAGAGACTCATCTAAGAGTCGTTATTCTTCATCATCATCAGGAAAACATTTGTTTTCCATGCTATTTATTGCGAGTTGGAGATATAAGTTACCGTTCTCCTTATCTTGACCACCTCGTGGCCTCCCATTCAGCCTCCCATTCTGCTTCTTCAAAAAGGCAGTGAAACTGTAGGTTTGTAAGCGTCCCTCGTACCATCGCACATTGGGGGTTATCCATTCAAATGCAATAGTGACAATCGGAGGAACGATCGCTCGGGAACTCTTCATGCAACAGCGCCCCGATCAGCACTTTTACGGTTTAATGAATGACCCCCCCCCCCTCTACCTTAAGCCACTGCTGGGGATACCCTACCTGTGCCAAGTCCTAGCCTGATTCCCCCGAGGAAATGATTGCTGAGTTTCTCATGGTCCCACACGGTCAGCTCCACACAGGCATCCTTCAGGTCCTCTGTGTGAAAACCATCGTACACAATTGTGTGGTTAAAAACTGGGTTTGAATCCTTCTTAACGACCCGTGTCTTCTGGTAACTCTTCTTACTGGTGTCAGGAAGCACGTAGCTGTAGGGTATTGAATTAAATGCTTTTTTAGTTTCCTTGCTATGAAAATATGGTATGTAAATCACTGGTTAGTGGAGAATAGTATCTGTTCTAAAACAGGTACCTAAAGAATCCCCTTTTGTATCTAAAGCCGTCTCCCACCTAAAACCTCTCTCACTGGCTGCCCCACACCTCTGGGATGCCCTTCCCCTCAATATCCGACTAGCATCCTCTCTCTCCACCTTTAAGAACCATCTTAAAACACATCTCTGTAACGAAGCATATGGGTAACTCCGCGGGCTGATACTATACATCTCATATACACTGACCTTAACCCCTGCAGGCGCACTTACCAGAACGCCCTCCTACTGTCTCTGTACGTTCTTCCCACTTGTCACTTAGACTGTAAGCTCTTCGGGGCAGGGACTCCTTTTCCTTTTGTTTTATGTCAAAAGCGCTTATTCCCACAATGTGTTATATTATTATATCCCGTTTATTACTGCTCTAAAGGGCTATATACCTGGATGGCACTATATAAATAAATATATACATATTCACATGCTCAGATAAAAGATGAACAGCACATATACACATCTAATGTTCACAAGCAAAATGTACACACCTCAAATACAAGCACATACATTTTGTTAGACCGTCCAATAACACCGTAGGAAAAAGGACGTTTGTTCTAGAGATGGCTACATGCCAATATAGGGGCTTCGACATATAAACTCATGTTAATAATTCCCCTATGCCTAAGGCATGAAACATGAAAAATATACAACTTCTGAAATAAAAATCTCTCTACTTAAAACGAGAAAACAAAAGTTAGACGTCAAAGAGGAACGAAGATACAACAAGAAAAGAAAAAAGTAATTATCTCTGATTTCCCGTCAAGCGTGTGACGAAAGTATTAAAAAAAGAAGAAAAATAGCATTTTCCCCCCCAAAATTATAATCACTGAATAAAGGATTTAAAGAAACGGGAAAAAAAGGGAAATACATGTAAATAGTTCAGGTGGTAAATCCATAGGTGGCTGTGTCCATGTTAGACTTTGGACTATGAAACCCCCATAACAAAGCCTGGGTATGATCTCGTGTGTTGCATTGCTGCACAAAAGGGGTTAATATTCCATATGAGGCTAGTAGACAGTTGAATGGGAGTAAATCTCTAGAGAAGCATATCTTATCTCTCAACTGTCCCGAGTCCTTAGATGACAAATATATGATTTAGATACTAGTTGCAAACAGTGGTTACAAAGGATAGAAGAAGTTCCCCTTATACACAGTATCCCAGAGGAATGCAGAAGAAAGAATGTATGGGAAATGAATCAGAGAAGATAAAGGCAGAGATGGAGAAACACGCATGCGCAAAATGATGCGAGACTGAAGTATGAATAATGTTTTTTCCTTTCTTAAATATATATACTAGCGCTTTGGCAGAGATTTGTTGGCTACACCGGGGTGTTTGTCCGCACCACACTGAGGAACACGGCACGATTTCTGCAAATTGCTCGCCGTGCTTCCGAAAATCTACTTTGAGAAACGTCTTTGCGTCAGATTCATAATTCCATCACAGCGCCACGCCTACACAAAATAAATGTTCGATATCTCGTTCATTCATTCCGTCTACGCAGAGATCGGGAGGTCAGGCCGTTTGGGGGTTAAAAGCTTCAGCAATTCACTGGGAAACCTACTAACCATTTTACAAACGAGTCCACCCCGGAAGGGCGCAGCTGTGGCAAATCCTTGGTGTCCTTCACCCAGATGTGCACCTCCCCTGAAGAGGGTTGTTTCGGACCTGAGGCAGGAGGACACATGTCACACACTTTTGGTAACTAGTCCTGATTATGGGCTGATACATTCCGCACGAAGGTTCCAGGTCTGTGGATTACTTTATTTCAATGAACAAAGACAACTGAAGTTGTCATGCTGTGCCTCACATGTTTTATTGCTCATACATAACAGCTTGGGTGACTCAAACATCCCGTGCAGTAATGCATGGGTGCCCAACTTCAGTCCTCAAGCCCCTCCCCCAACAGGTCAGGTTTTCAGGATATCCCAGCTTCAGCACAGGCGGCTCAATCAGAGGCTCAGTCAAAGACTGAGCCTCTGATTGAGCCATCTGTGCTGAAGCAGGGACTGATTGAGCCACCTGTGCTGAAGCTGGGACTCATTGATTCACCTGTGTTGAAGCTGGGATAGCCTGAAAACCTGACCTGTTAGGGGGCCTTGAGTACCGGAGTTGAGCACCCCTGTAAAATTAATGCATTACAAATGATTCCCATATTGAATATACAGTGTGACGTCTGTATCCTTGCACAGGATGTGTTTCCCAGCATACTGATGTACCCCACTGCTGCCTCTCAAGCGGATCCACGAGGAAGAAACTCACTTCCATTTTCAGTGCAACGTGCTACTTAATGCACTGCCGGGAGATTCATTATACAAATGCTGCCTATCTATTAAAACAATTGCCACTCTGCTACAAAGCAGCCGATTCCCGTAATAATGCTATTTCTAAAAGACAGCAGCAGGACACGTGTTACCCAGCAGCACCTGGATTTGATATTGTGTCAGAGAAGCGGACGAAGAACTAAAAAAAAGGTGCAATGCATCTGTAACAGGGACTTATCCCTGTTTATATAAAGTTGCCTCTAACGGTGTGAGGAATCCAGTAGGGAGCTGGTTAATTGCAGCTACTCAATTAACCAGTCTCCACCTGGCTAATCAGACAGCTTGAAAAGCCCCCCTGTGTGAATTAACACAGAGAGTCTTGAGCACACAGGGGGGCTGTGTGCTGATACCACAACAACTATCCAGAACCAGAGACTGACCTGAAGGGCCAAATGCTTTGAGGTACCGCTTGAGACTTTGAGGTGATAGGTTGGTAAGGGGCTTTTCCTCCCGGTCTTGCAGATGGGGTCTGGGAAGTGACTAAGCCCTTACACAGGGATAGGCTGTTTGTTTATTTATTTTTGGATGCTGTGCCTCGTTTAAAGGGACAGGCTGAATAAAGCCATGTTTTAATTTCCCCCAAACTGTCTCCCTGTGTGTACCTCTGCACGTCTCCTACAGCACCCCTCGTAAATAGCAGAGCGCCTGCACAATATCTTACCCTGACTCCCCGGAGGGATGTACTTAACCGACACATTCATGACTCCTCGGTGATCCACGCCATTCATAGCAGAAAGACTCTGGGAAAAGGGAAACAGGTGACATCATATAATATATTACTAGAGACGGGAGAATTTGGGGGGGGGGGGGCATATTTGCATCCGCAGCGTATCGTTCGGTTCCTTTGGTCCACAGATTTCAGCGGCTCAAAGTCAAAAAGGGCGATTCGCGTTTTTGCGGATTATTTATTATTATTACCAATACACTCGGCGGATTCCGCAGCCCGTGGACAGATCTGTAGAATCCAATCCGTGGATTCAGTAATCCGTTATCCACCAACGGATGGCCGAATCCGTGGCTTGGATTCTACAAATCCGTCCACGGGTTGTATCCAATGGCGGTTTTTGCTGAATCCGCGCAGATTAAAACCGACCAAATCCGTTTGCGGATTTTACACAAGGAAACAGATTTTGGAAGATTGGGGGGAATGAAAAAAAAATTGGGAAATTTATTTATAAAATGTTTTACCAGGAAGTAATACATTGAGAGTTACCTCTCGTTTTCACGTATGTCCTGGGCACGGAGTTTAGACAAATAATACATGGTTACAAATACAGTTACATAAGTGAGCAGGGTATACATTATATACAAGACATTGCATGCACAGTTAGAGATAATATATTATAGGCGTATGTAACAGTTACAGACCAGATTAAAATGTGAGACAGCCTTAGATTTGAAAGAACTTAGACTGGTGGTGGATGAGAGAGTCTCTGGCAGGTTGTTCCAGTTTTGGGGTGCACGGTAAGAGAAGGAGGAACGGCCGGATACTTTGTTGAGCCTTGGGACCATGGCAAATGGACAATGGAAATGGATTTGGGCGGATTCGCCCGTCTCTATATATTACACATTATAACGAATATACTGTAATATAAAGTGATATGATACGCTATAACTGGGCTAACAAATGGGCGGCCTGCAGGCCAAATACAGCCGCAGTGACCACGGGACGCTCCGATCCTGCTGGCTGCAGTACCATAGGTAAGTTAATGGAGATATAAATGGTACAGGTGTTATAGGTGCTGGCAAATCGTTGAAGTATAATCATTTGAAAGTCTTTAAATGTATCCAAAATGTGACCTTTCTACTCCTCATTTCTGTGGTGGGATTCGGCCCTTTTGGAAAACTAGCTATTATATAGGATAATAGAATAGCAAACATTCAATATCATATCAAGATCATATATATATAATATATATAATATATATATATATACACACACACACACACACACACATATATATACATATACACACACACACACCGTAACCCTTTAACTACCAGCGAGGAATGCAATGCATTGCTCGCGTTCCTTTGCTCACTGCAGGCCTCCCCGGCAGTGACGGCGTTAATATGTGGCACACACATACCCTCGGTTTTAAGGTGTACCAGTTGGGTTTTGTAATACTCCAGTCCCAGCATGTAAGGTCAATCTCCATCTCCCCGAGGAAGCTGTTCCGTCCCAGGGGGTCATTGTGCCACACGGAGAGATTGAGTTTCTGGATCAATAAAACCATTTTCTCTATTTTGTACTGGGGGGAAAAAACAAAGAAAATATATATATATAAACTTTGGGATTTGTGAAGGAGACCTACAGATTAAATAAATTATGGTGGGTAAAAAAGTTACACAAACCCTCCACCGTACACCATACAGTAAATAAAAATACCCTGTGTGAGCACATTCACATGTCTCAGACAGGTCTGCAACCCCGCCTGTCCCCATTATCTCCCAGCATACAGTGCTTCCGCTGCAGCAAGGGATTCTGGGAAATCACATGCAAGGTGACACTGTGTGGTGCTCATTTGCATGTTATGTCCCAGAATCCCTAGCTCCAGTGAAGGAGACCTAAAACGCTGTATTTTTTGTGCCAAGCACATAGAGTACAGTACGCAGGGATACTATGCCAGACATAATACAGAGAACAATGCTATAAACAAAGAAAAAGAGCAGAACAGAACGTGAACATTAAGGACCGTACAATCTAACTCAGTCTGGCTAAATGACAATCTAATTAACAGGTTACTAGTGAGCGTCATACTCGTAAAACTTCATTGTAAACGGGATTGGTCGTTCTCCTCTTCACGGAGGTTTTCCGCTTGCCCATTCTTGCTTTGTCTGGGAGGAGGTAGGTCTTCACGTACCTGCAGAGAGACCACTCGTCAGGGGGATTGTGACCGGCAGCAGAACGGTACGAGGGTTTCATATCGACCCTTGCAACACATTGCACAGGAGGGTCAAACCGCTAGCAGCACCGGGGCCCTGCCGCTTGTGATGGTCTCACTCACCGTGTAGGGCAGCAATGTAACTATGTAACTATGTCACACTCACCCTGTATGTTAGCTATGTAACTATGTCACACTCACCCTGTATGTTAGCTATGTAACTATGTCACACTCACCGTGTAGGGCAGCAATGTAACTATGTAACTATGTCACACTCACCCTGTATGTTAGCTATGTAACTATGTCACACTCACCGTGTAGGGCAGCAATATAACTATGTAACTATGTCACGCTCACCGTGTAGGGCAGCTATGTAACTATATAACTATGTCACGCTCACCCGGTAGGATAGCTATGTAACTATATAACTATGTCACGCTCACCCTGTAGGGCAGCTATGGAACTATGTCACGCACACCCTGTAGGGCAGCTAGGTAACTATGTAACTATGTCACGCTCACCCTGTAGGGCAGCTATGTAACTATGTCACGCTCGCCCTGTAGGGTAACTATGTCACGCTCGCCCTGTAGGTTTGCTATGTAACTATGTCACGCTCACCCTGTAGGGCAGCTATGTAACTATGCCACGCTCGCCCTGTAGGGTAACTATGTAACTATGTCACGCTCACCCTGTAGGGTAACTATGTAACTATGTCACGCTCGCCCTGTAGGGTAACTATGTAACTATGTCACGCTCACCCTGCAGCAGGACCACTTCAGCCACTGAAGATCTTCCACCACTTGCACTTAAAGGTTTGAACATGCAATTCCAGAATGGTCTTTGGTACAAATTGCCTTAACTTTCCCATATTCCTGGCCCGATATCACACACCTTTGTAAAAATCAGCCCACACTTTTCAATTTTTTTTTTAAATGCATAAAGAGGGCACACTAGAACTTCCAAAAATACTCATTATTTATTCATTACACAATTATAAAATTGACTCTGAATTCATAATAAATGTGCTACAAAAGAAACCAAGAATTACTGGCGAAGAATTGCTTGATATCCAGATATGAATATTCCCCCATTACCGCGTTGGGACTGCTAATTGTGCCCACTCAGTGTGGATTATGAGAACTTTTTCCGTTGATCTTATGGATTGTTTTTTGACTCCGCGGGGTCCCACATATGAGAGCTTGATGTATTTGTGCATTTAATCTGTATTTTTTAGTATATATATGATTTGTGTATTTGATTTGGCTATTATCATGTTTTTGTTGTGCATTTTTGCTGCCTCTGCAAATGATGCTGGCATGGGTTCCCATTTTTGGGTTTCTTTTCTAGAACATCATCATGAATCCAGAGTCAATTTTATATTTTTTTCATTAATAAATAATTTCATATTTTTGGAAGTATTAGAACTCTTTTTGCTTTTTCTTTTCTATGGTTTTTATATTTTTGCAATTACCCAAGGAGCACAACTAATAATTATTTAGTTTCTGTATGTAGAACGCTGTTGGGAATGTTTAAGTCTGGCTCAAAATCTGCTATTTTTATTTGTGATGAATCATTTTTTTAAAGAACTTACCAGCGATATTTAGCTTCAAAAAGGCTTTACAGCTCAGCAAGGTGAGCAATTCCAGTAAAAGCCAAAAAAAGGGACATTTTGTTCTATTGTGATATCTAAAAGGTACCTATGCTAGGGAATAAATGTACGAATACAAGAGAAGTAGGAGGATAGGAATTATTTCCTTTAATAAAACTGGTGATGTTGTTAACCCAGTTTCATAGCTGGAGAGACTTTGATTTCTAACAGGGGTGGTCAACTCCAGTCCTCAAGGGCCACCAACAGAACAGGTTTTCAGGATATCCCTGCTTCAGCACAGTTGGCACAATCAGTGGCACAATCAGTGGCACAGTCGAAGACTGAGCCACCTGTGCTGAAGCTGGGATATCCTGAAAACCTGACCTGTTGGTGGCCCTTGAGGACTGGAGTTGCCCATCCCTTGATTTATAACCTTATACATGTTGACAAACTAGTACTTTGTAACCAAAGGCAGACGCAAGGTCAGATGTGTGCTTTCCAAGCTTATTTTATAACAAAAAGTATAGTAAAGCACTTCCGTGAATACCCTTTTGATACAGTGAAAGCAAAGGGGCAACAGGGGCAACAGCTGAAATGGTACAGAAACAAAATAACCAAACGGACTTACTTTCAACTTTATTCACTTGAACACAAGTGAAACAAAGCGGAATATTTTATTGGGTTGTGTTCGTGAAATAAGAACAGCCGGATTCCATTCTGTGTTTTGCTTACAGAACAATACTGGGATATGCAGAATATTATTAATAATAATAATAGTGTGTTGTCCATTCTGTGCTAGAATAAAAAGCCATGTGGTGTGGGAGGCTATTAGTGCCAGCAGGAAGTTTAAAAAAATATATATACACACACACACACACACACAAATACACACACACACAAAGCATTCGTAATCCAGTGTTGCAAAATATGCAAAGATTGATACAGGTTCTGTACCAGACGTTTACAGATGCAAAGCAGAATGCAAACATGGAAAGGAGTTACTTGATATTGTTGCAGGATAATTTGCAAATAATGTTCTTAGTTCAGTATTAATCTAAAGTCTCCCAGCTGCAAAACGAGGGTAAAACCAGAGCAAAATAATGAATTTCTCAGAGGAAAAGCTCCCACTGCTTTGAATGGGATTACTTTATGCTGCTGTTGTTTGCACTAAATTTGCCCAAGTTTGAAGCAAAACTGATCACTATAAAGTCAGACGAGCGTAATATTATTTATCGTATTTCAATATTTCTTCAGCTTAGAGAAATGTTGCAACAATGAACAAATTCCAATACTGAAATGGAAGGTAATATGGTACGGATGTGGAAAGCAAGTTGGATTTATACGGGGATTAAATACATCATTTAGAGTGTAAGCTCTTCGGGGCAGGGACTCCTTTTTCCTAATGTTACTTTAATGTCTCAAGCGCTTATTCCCATTATGTGTTATATTATTATGCCATGTATATTGTTGCTGTGACACGCTATGTACCTGGATGGTGCTATATAAAAGATACACATACTGTACATTTCTCGTTTCTAGAATTTCAGTGGGACAGTAGCCATCAGTGTAGATAAGTAAAACCAGAGCTTCCATAGAAACATGCAGGATATCCTCTCCATAGGAAAGTAATCAGCGGGCACTGCTTGTACAAAAAATGGCAAGAAAGCTGGACTGTGCAAAAAATATAAAAGCCTTTATTGGTTCCCGGCAAACATGGATAAAAAAGGGGAGGAGTCCCCCCTCAGCGCTCTGACGCGTTTCGTCCGCACAGGGACTTTAACATACCAACCCTCTAGTGCAGGTAGAATTCTGAGTAGACACCCATCGGGGTGTGCAGCTCACATGATAAGCAATCAGCGATGGACAGCGCTGTTGGAACTATATAGTCTGCACTGGATGGGAGCTGGGGGAGAGGTATTTTGGAATCAAACTCAGTATTATGGCTATCAGGGGAAAGGAGGATTTTTTGGGAATCAGGTCCTGGCTCCAGCAGCTGTCTCAGGACTGAGTGACATACCCAAGAAACCTATTTTGTTTTGAGCTGCCTGATGGTGCCAGTGACCATAGTATACCTTTTTTAAGTTTGTTGACCACAGGGCCATTGGTAAAGCAGATAGGGAGAGGAAAAGCTCAGTACCCCTTTGTTGAAATACAAACTGGCTGTAGTACCCCCCCCCCCCCCCACCATACTTCGAGCCCTCACTACAATGAGCATTGGGTCTGCAAGTAGGATGATAAACTGAAATCTATTTGCTCATAAGTTGAGCCCCTCTGTGCCAGGAGATGTGCAGTTCCTCCAGGATTTAAGGTGCTATGTGCAGCGTATTGAGCCTATAGTCCGACAGGTAATGTTTTGGTGAGGGCCGGATGTGATTGAGTTTTGCCAACAAGTCTTTTCTGGAAAGATCACATACTTCGAAGCTGCAGCAGCACCTACTGTGATAAATGGCAGTGTAGATAAAGCCACACCGATTATAGAGAATTGGAATGGATGACTCATATAATTGATGCACAGATACCGCTGGCATTTCCAAATCTGCCCATGTTTACCCACAGCAAAGAGAAAAAAAACAGAAGTGATATTTATGTTAAATAGACAAGCCAGCAATAATCAAACATGCACACAACCTGAAAAAGTGACTCTACAAGACAGGTTCCTCCTGTCGCTTAAATAGCACACACTGAGTAAACCAAGTCGCTTAAATAGCACACACTGAGTAAACTGCAAACCAAGATTCTAGGTGTATATGCAAATAAACACGGTTAGGGTGCCCAGTCACAGAACCACAGCAGTAGGTTTGCCCGGTGATGCTATTTACTGCAAGGTCACGGTTTGATATCCTGGCAAAGTAAAATTAATGCTACTTACGGATCCGATCGCCCTTTCTTCTCATCCACCACTGCGAGGTCCTTGCACTGCGCCACGTAAATCTGAAACTCGCGATTCTTCTCATCGTAATCCAGAGAGAACTGAACCGTTCCCTGCGCGTCCACACTGCCAAAGTCCCCGCTGTACACACTGAGCACACTATTACTGACCTGCCGAGAGGAACACGCTTATTATCCTAATTGTGGGGCATAGTCACTAAGCCATGCTAAGCCAGATCACGCACCGTGTGCTTGGATTACCCTGTTTTTGGGTGCAAGCCAATGTAGCATTATGTATAGGATATTGAAAGCAGTCAGCCATGATACGCCTTCCCAGACATGGTTGGCATTTTAGGACAACAAGCCAAGTCCGGAAAATCATGACCAAAAATATAACACCTACCATGGAACGCACGCTGCTGTTCTTTGGTCGCAAAAGGATTTTAACCCCTGCTATTCTGGGAAGTAATTCCCGCAACCGATATATCTGCGTGCCAGCTACCTCTATCGCATGGGCGGCCAACTCCAGTCTCAAGGGCCACCAACATGTCAGGTTTAAAGGATATCCCTGCTTCAGCATAGGTGCATCAATCAGTGGCCACTAATTGAGCCACCTGTGCTGAAGAGTCACCTGTGCTGTCTTCGACTGAGCCACCTGTGCTGAAGCAGGGATGTCCTGAAAACCTGACCTGTTTGGGGCCCTTAAGGACTGGAGTTGGCCACTCCTGATGGGGTGGTTTATACGTACTGAAGATACCGATGCCATATCGGAGGAGTTGCTGCCACTGCTGTGCCTTCTCGCGTGCCTCCTCAGCTGGAAGCTGATTTCAGAGGCAGTGTCAGATTCAGTCTGAAAAAATGAGAAGCAGAAGAGAGGAACAACGTGTTTTAACAATCTCACTCTAAACCAACGCAGCCCCGCCAAACGGGGAACTGCTTTTAACTCAACAAGAAGACCACCAATACTCATCAGAGGCTCTAAAGCAGGGGTGGCCAACTCCAGTCCTCAAGGGCCACCAACAGATCAGGTTTTAAGGATATCCCTGCTTCAGCACAGGTGGCTCAATCAGTGGCTCAGTCGAGGCAGGGAAATCCGTAGTGTCTGATCTGTTGGTGCCCCTTGAGGACTGGTGTTGGGCAGTCATCGAGTGACCCACTGATTGAGCAAGCTGTGCTGAAGCAGGGATATCCTTAAAACCTGACCCTGGGCATCCTGGAGTTTAGCTGCAATAGCACTCTTTACATGTGAGAGATTAGGTAGATTGAGAGAAATCATCTCTTATTCTAATAACCTGGGATCTTGCACGGCCGTCTCTCCTTGCGCGGGTCATCCAGCCGAGAAAAACGCGTCACAGAATTCAACATTGTCCTGAAGACCGCACTCAAAAACAGGATCACATCAAGGCCCCCCTCGTGAGTCCCAGAAAGGTCAAAAACTCAGCATTGTATTCATAATAGATTAACAATGTGCTAATATTCTGGGGCTGTATCCTTTGATGATAAATTCTTGGGACCAGTGGCGGATTTAAAAAGATGCCGCCCTAAGGCACTTACCTGGGTGCCATCCTCCACCTCCAGCGGCATTTGGCGCCCACGCCATCCCGTTGCCATGGCGATGCCGTGTGACATCCCGTTGCCGTGGCAACGTGACGCCGTGTGTGACGTCCCGTTGCCGGCCACGCATGCGCGCTCACCAAGCGTCGATTTATGCAGACCCCAAATTTTGGCGCCCTAGGCCGGGCCTGTCGGGCCTAATGTCAAATCTGCCACTGCTTGGGCCTATTCTATGGTGATGTGATTCTGCCTTAGAAGGGGAAGCAGGGCTGGACCGCACTGACGCTGAGGCTCGCCTGCTGAAATCTGCGCGATTTCATGCCCATGCAGGCGAGCCAGCGGGCGCTATCGGGAGGCGGGGGGAGACTGAGTGAGGTGGGGCAGTGACGTCGCTGGGCCAATCGCCCGCGACGCACCGACGTCAACGTCACGGCGCCGTGACTTTGACGCTGCTCCACGCTGATTGGATGTTTTCAGCAGACAGCGCTCTGAAAAACAGTTTGGCTGTCGGCTGAAAAATCCAGCGCCTCAGCACGCCTGCAGACGCTCGCGTGAGGCCCCTCTAAAGACATCCTCATGGAGGATGCAGAGGCTCAGCGCGGAGCGTCCGCACGGCTCAGCGCGGCCTGTCCTTCTATGGACTCGGCCTTAGAGTCTGGAATTTATTTAATCATGCTTTATTGTATGGAATTGAGGAAACTTTTATCAGGAACAAAAATGTGACATCGATGTTGTAGAGGTAAAAGCCATTAACTCCATTCTTTGAGTACTGAGGGAAAGGCGATCAAATGTTCTGACAGGAAAAATTCTGTATTAAAAAAAGGAAGATATTTAGATAAGGCAAGTTATGAAGTCTTCCATGAGTCCATAGAATAGTTTTTCTTTACTAAGCCTATTTTCATGAAAAAAAGGTCAACAAAAAATGCACTTAATGAGTTTTACCTCTACAACGATGATGGTTTTTAACTAAATATGATGGTGTTCCTCGTGATACAGAAAGAGTCCCTAATTAGCAGTCATTTACTTGGTTATGTTCACTCCCATGTTAGAAAACTGTAGGAGGAATTTCCATCTGAGGTGAGAAGAGTGGCAGAGAAGGGGGAGGGAGCAATCATTTTTATTGTAAGACCATAAATACAAACCATATGAGCCTGAGCAACTGGACTATACAAGATGTATGAAAGAGTGGAGAACCCTCACTCCCCTGCAACATGCATGCAAACCTCATTCTAATGTGGAAAGTGGCTAAAGTGCTCAAATGCAGGTGCAATGAATAAAATAAGCCAAACCACTAAACCAGGGTACTAATAAGAATAATATAGTACTTAATGTGCAATAGTATGGGTACTATCCTCCTGAAGACAGGTGGTAGATGGTACAAGCCCACTCACCCTCAGTCTCATCGGCAGGTTCCCCTGAAAATAAGCAATACTCACATCCTGGTAGTAGGTAGGCAGGCTGTACAGCTACAATTATGCAATAACAGGAAAAGGGAGACCAAAAAGCGCACCAGCAAAAACGGAGCAGGAAGGACCCAAAACGAAAAAATGATTAAAAGGGCACTTTAATGTGACAAGAGACCCATCCAACGCGTTTCGAACGTCACAGCGTTCTTTTTCAAAACCTCATTCTAATAATGAACTGTTCCAGGCTAACGTCCACCCTGTGTGTTATAGTCAGAGCTATATTGAAGTCACAGAGTTTGTTTGGCCTGTGTACACGAGAGACACTTACCTCGGATAACAAGGCCGGAGAAGATTTGCTCAGGTCTTTAGCCCGGTCAGGCTCCAGCAGCTGATGAGTTAAGGTTTGAGGTTTGTTATACGCTGAAGACAAAACCAAAGGAGGAAGTGAAAATACATACATATAACATATACAAGATCATATGTGAAAGAACACGCATAGGTTAATTCTCACGACAGATACTGTATGTCCTTTACAACGTGGTTCGTTTTAAGATTTGCTCCCTCCAAAGGATTTTGAAACGGAGCCTGTCTGACATACTGAACCAAATGTTTCTTTTGCCAGAATAATGTCTCTCTTGTACAACGTGGACAAGAGACATCTTGTTTAGAAAGGAAAGGTATACCGGGATATACCAAATAAGTATACATGGGAAGGATGTTGATCCAGGGAATAATCTGATTGTCAATATTTGGAGTCAGGAATGAATTTATTTTTCCCCTTATGAGATATCATTGGATGATATGACACTGGGGTTTTTTGTTTGCCTTCCTCTGGATCAATAAGTAAGTATAGATATAGGATAAAGTATCTGTTGTCTAAATTTAAGATAGGTTGAACTTGATGGACGCATGTCTTTTTTCAACCTCATCTACTATGTAACTATTGTATGTATATGTAACTTTTCATAGGCTGTGCAATGATATTTAAAGCGAATCGCAAAGTGTTGTGAAGAGAGATAACAAATCCGTTCAGTAATAGGATGAAAAACAAGTTATGGCGAGCCGAGAAAGTGACAAACCCTTCACCGTACAGTGTACAGCAAATAAAAATACCCTGTGTGAGCACCTTCACACGTCTCAGAAAGGTGTGCAAGGCTGCATTCACCATTATCCCACACAGTGAGGGCTCATTTGCATACCATTACCCAGAATCCCTTGCTTCAGTAATAGGGTACGGTTTGGACCCTAGTCTCAATAAGTTCATACTAATGATTGGCACTTTCTCCCCTGCTTCGCTTTTCCTACAACTCGATTTGTTTCGTTTTGGATTTGTACCAAAGGATTTAACAAAACATCAAAATAAGCCAGGAAATGCGAAAATAGCATAACACAGCATGTGAAATGCTTCAAATAAGTGTAAGACCATACAAACAATTAGGAAACAAAAATAACAACGTTGAAAAACCTAAAAAAAATGTAAAAATGTGGCAGGAAACACCTAGAGGTCGGCGCTTGGTTTAGTGTTCTGGTTTTGGTTCTAAATAGTTTTGGGGTCTTTGTTTTGCATGTGATTTTGGAATGTAAGGTTCCGGTAGGTTCTGATTGACCCATCACACTTTAATTAGTGCAGAGATGTCAACATCCAAAGACAAAAGCCACTAGCTTTGGGGGTTCTGAACCAATAATACAACATTTGAATGGACAAAAATCGGTGGGACTTCCAGAAAATCAGTGAGTTGACATGTGTGTTATTAGATATATTAGACCAGGGGCAGCCAACTCCAGTCCTCAAGGGCCACCAACTGGTCAGGTTTTCAGAATATCCCTACTTCAGCACAGATGGCTCAATCAGTGGCTCATTCTTCGACTGATTGAGCCACCTGTGCTGAAGCAGGGATACCCGTAAACTCTGATCTGTTGGTGGTCTGGCGTTGGCCACCCCTGTACTAGACCAAATGTTTCCATAGTGTATATTTTGCATGTGAGCGGTCCCCTCATTCTAATAAAATAAATGCTTTAAAGCTGGCTGTTTTATATTTGGCATCTCAATGTGCGGTAGGAAAAGGACGTGGAAGAACAAACAATATATTTGTATAGTAGAGTGTAAGGTACGTGTTATAGGCTTGGCTTCCTGTCTATACAGACCAAGGATTGCTCTGTCATGTGCTGGTCTCGTTAACGTGACTCTGAAAACGGCTAATGATTCTCCCGAAAGAAAATACAGAATAAAGGGTTAATGTTACCTTCTCTAAGGCCTAGAAAAGATCAACTTAATATGCCACAGCAGCCTTATTCGGAAACTCAATCCAAGATAACCTAAACAGCTTGTATGAAGCTGACATGTTTGGGAATAAGATCCAGGTTCTTGTGAGACATTACTGCTGACTGGAACAGAATGATAAAAAAAATCTTAGGTACAAACTAACATTGCAAGAAATATTAGTCTTATTTAAAGATGTCAGCTACAGAGGAGCTTTGAGCTGTGAAATAGTGCAGAATAACCAATGTTAGTGCAAGGAAAAGCTGCTCAGTTCTGCCATTTTTAAAGGGCGCCTTTGTTAACCCAGACTGAATTGTTTGGTTGAACCGTCAATAAACAATTGTGATCCTCGGAAAACGTACTTTCAGTGGTTGTGTAAATATTCACCATGCTCCTTGCATTGCTCATGCTCTTAGCCCGAGATAAAGCGATTTCAGGATATTCATGAACACTGCCGCCTGTAGGATGAAACAACGTGTACAAGTGAGTTAATGGGACAATCCCTCCTAGGACCAAAGTGAATTAATTCCAGTGACATCTTTAAGGCGTCTCATCTGGGCAATTTATATCTTTTTTTTTTTAACCTAAATCTGAGAGCTATATACGTTATTGACATTTTTTTTTTAAAGTTAAATTTGGGAGGGGGTTGATTTTCTCTGGTGCCCCCATTCGTGTGAGGTCTCTGTGTGAGGTCCCCCCTCCCTACCTCCCTTTATCTTTATTGGTTCTCTGTTAGGGACAGGGTTGAATTAAGAGAAAGAAAACCCAAGATGGACAAACACTTCCCCATTCAGAGGTCCCTAAGATATTCAACTGGCCGCCTGTGTGGGATTGCACCTTTAAGCCTTTATCAACAATTGAAGATGTGAAGAAGTTGTTAGTTAATTCCTTTGTAAGATAGAAATTAATAAGCAGTGCTGCGCCTACAGACACCTTCCAGCAGGGCTTTATGGACCATTAAAGTGTCTTATGGCGTAGCACTTAATAAATATGGCCAAACAAACCAAAGAAAGCTACAATTGCATTCAATGGTTAAACAAGGTTGGGTTACCAACCATCCCTACTGATTTTTAATAAAGCACTTGTGCCTCTGTGTTCTCGATCATCATTCATCATGACTGGTTAACTTGGGGATGGAGGAACTCATGAAAATTGCTCTAACACAGCTCAGTATCTCACTCCATATCTAGCTATATAATTCTGAGCACTGGAAATACAGTAATAGCAATACCATTTTCAACTTCCGATGACGCTTTGCCTGTCATGTCTTTCCTTGTTTTGTCATCGTCCTGAGTTACTAGCGTGCTTGGTTCCTCAACGGAGGTGATAGTATCAATTAAAATCTGAACCCTGCTGTGCAATGTCTCCTGGAAATGCTGTCTGGTTTCTGATAGAACATATTCTTCCACGGAGCTCGGCCCCTCTGGCTCAGAGATACTGGCGAGAGTTTCCACCCTGGGAGATGTGGCAGGATCCACCATCCTCTCTTGGTGACTTGGAGGAGCTCTGATGGGAAGCTTTGATTTCTTGGAAGATCTGCCGGTACCGCTGCTCTCCTCACTATGTGAGGTTGTTCCGTTGCTTTCCGACAAAGAAACCCTTTTAGAAATGGGGGAGCCTTTGCTTTTGCCATAGGTAGCTCTTGGTATTGAAGATGATGAGCCTTTCCTTGGCGGAGCCACGTAGAACTGCTCATCTTCACTAGAAGACACAACTGCTGTTCTTTGGGGGGGATGCCTTATCTTGTGTGGAAGATCGGGAAGAGGCTTCTCCTCACCATTCTGGCTCTTGTTGGGCTGCAGAGAAGCAGAACTATTCAGTACAAATGAATGCTTTGCAGATGGCTCTTGTGAACTCTTCATGTCGGTCAGCTCTTGGTCCGAGTTGTTGTTGACACATGCTGCAGTGTCTGCTCCTTTTTCCCAAAATGTCTTAAGTGTCATAAACTGGCCCCTATCCAGGAAGGATTCTTCCTCCTTTGGTTTATCTTTCATTATATTAACGGTGAAATTTGAGCCCGATTTGAGCTCTTTACCAAAATCCGCTTCTGGCGAGGATAGACGCCGGTTTCCAATTGCTTCAATCTTCGTGGCACTGCTATTCGACTGATCCAAGTGCAATGTAAATTCAGGCCTAGATGCTCCTTTGCTTGGTTTCATCTTGACTGGTATCTTACTGGGGCTGCTGCCTTCTTCCTGTGAACTTTGTCTCACGGGCGAAGCTTTAGTGTCGCTTAGAGACCTTTCCATTGGTGTGGAATTCTCAGATTCATTCTCATCGTACGCTGACAAACTTGTTGGGAAGATTGGCGGAATTTCATGTCCCCCTGCAGAAAAATTAAATTCTAATCACTGAGTTTTAAAAAAAATTATGTTTGATATATAATATAATTATTGAAACGGCGAGCATTGCTCGGCTGTTAATCCCAATAGGCAAATACAATCAGGGCCTTTTGCAGCACAGAAAGTCTACACGTCCAAAAATCAGGACATTGAAGAGCTGCGAGAGTTAATTTTCATATATTCTTCATGTGAATCAATGTGATTATACACATGGCCAAAATCTATGATAAAAAATTGTATCCAGACTACACACTACGTGTCAATATTACGCGGTATAGACCAGGGGTGGGACGCGACAGAATGTGGAATGATCCTTGTGATGATGCTCTGGGATCAGCCTCTCCAAGGCCCCCAGCTCCCCTCCGCTGAGGGACCCCCCCCCCAATGTAATACTCTAAGAAGGGGAGGGGGGATTGAGTGAGAGCAAGAGGGGGAGATAATTAAGTGAGAAGAGGGAGGGATTGAGTGAGAGGTGAGGGGGGAGATTGAGTGAGAGGAAAAGGGGGGAGCAAATTGAGTGAGAGGAGGGAGGGATTAAGTGAGACAGGAGGGGTGAGGATTGAGTGAGAGATGGGGGGGATTGAGTGAGAGGAAGAGAGGGGAGATAATTGAGTGAGAAGGAGGAATTGAGTGAGAAGAGGGAGGGATTGAGTGAGACAGGGAGGGGGGCGGAGAACAGTGGCATGTCTAAAAAAAGGTTGGCCACCCCTGGCATGAACCGAACCCAACCGATGTTGGGGTTAAGAGTTATATTACCGCCCAACTTTACAGACCCTCAGTCACTTGAAGGCTCCAGACCCTCAGTAAGGTTTAGCAGTTATTCATTGCAACATGAACAAGGCACACAAAGATTAGAATGTGTCCGTTATTGGATCACAGTTCTGCACTTGGCTTCTTGTGAACTGGGAAAGCAGAAAAATAACAACCACGTCTACTCTGACACACACTTTTGTTTAGAAGCGGATTTAAAGTACACATCCTGCGAAATGTGAAATCTTGTCATGTGTAAACACGAATAAGCCTGCTTTACCTTTCCCACGCAGTTCCAGTGTTTCCAATGTTTCAGTAGCGAGAGACGGACATACACCAATTCCACTGTCTACTGGCGAGACATCACTTAGTCTTCCCCTCTGTAAATAACACGGATATGTGAAATAACAAAGATAATGTGCTTCAAAGACACTTAGGGGCTCCACTCTATATCCACTGAGGTGGACAATTGGGCAGTTTGTGGCCAAAATTCCCTATTGAAGATGATGGGGAATTCCATCGGAGAACAGCCCAATTGTCCGCTTGGGTGGGTACAGGAGAAGCCCCTTCCCATTTTAGCTGCCTATCTTTATTAAGAGCGCATTGCAGGTCTGCATATTATTTTCAGAAACATGGTAACACTCTGCAAACCATTTCTTTAGTCCCCCAAGGAGGACTTTTAATATGGGTTTTAAGAAGTTGTTTCATTAACCACTCTGCACGGGTGACACTGAATTAGAATATGTATTTCGCCTGCAGGTTCATTCTTCACATCTGCGACAGAAGTCCCAATGTTTCTATTGAATATTACTGTTGCTCATTGAGCTCCCAAATATATGCCCATCAGACACAAACCCTACTCAAACTGATTATACAACCATCATTTAAGAGGAAAACTGGAGGCAAAGTATGATGAATTTCCCGTTATAATTTTTGATTCCGTCTTTAATGAAAACCAACTTGTAGTTGAAAAGAAGCAGAAGATGCTCTCTGCTGCATTCAAAATTAGGAATAAACTGATCCAGGCTGAAGTTTGTTTTTATCAGGACATATACTAAGGAGACGCCTTACATGAAGGGCGGTGAGTTCATGGAAGAGCCGCCCACAGAAATGGCAGAAGCTAATCAGTAAGATTCAAGAATAACTGGGATTAACCCTGAAGAAGAACAGGAGAATGCTCAGTGAGTAAAGACACTGACTCTGGCACTGAGTGTGAAGCAGGGGAACCTGGTTCAATTCCCGATGTCAGCTCCTTGTGACCTTGGGCAAGTCACTTTATCTCCCTGTGCCTCAGGCACCACAAACAGATTGTAAGCTCTGCGGGGCAGGGACTTTATGAAATAAAGTTATTATTCAATATGAAAGACAAACTGCTCTAATAGGAGCCTAGGTAGACTGGCTGCTTCCTTATAGCCAGTTTACGTAAATAAAATAATCTGTTCCCTTTTGCTACCTGTCTCCTCCTGGCAGTGGCT
The DNA here is from genome assembly GCF_040206685.1 of Ascaphus truei. Lineage (NCBI taxonomy): Eukaryota > Metazoa > Chordata > Amphibia > Anura > Ascaphidae > Ascaphus > Ascaphus truei. Next base: position 46,614,339 of record NC_134498.1, read on the forward strand.
AAAGTAGCCATTTACAAGACAAGGAAGCAGCGTTTGGAGAAGGGGGTCCCAACGAACATCTAGGCAGTGTTCCGGGCGCTGGTGCACTCCCGTATTCGGGCAGAGTTCACGTACGCCGAGTCTGCTGGGACGGTTTCGGAGTTTGCCTCCCAGTGGGCGTTAGGCGGGGTGCTCTGCTCGGTATCCCCCATCATGGGTTCTTCTGAGTTAACCCTTCTTTTTTAAGTGCATTTTTTACAGTGCACTTGCTGATTCCCTTATATATTTGTTTGACTGGTTTTTCTTTGTTCTACTTGGCAACAAGTAGAATTGCTGTTTAACTGAATTGGCCGGCTTTGCCGGCCAATCAGTATTAAACCAGATCAAAATAGGCTACCTGTCTCCTGCCCTAAACTTCCCGTAATGGCAACATCAGTTCTGCACATCGCAAGCTGTGCAGAAAGTGAGGGCCTGGTGCAGATACAAAACATGGAAGATGTTTCTGGAACAATTACGTGGACACAAAATGTACAGAGTGCCCAGTCTACTCGGAGGAGATACAATATGTAAAAAAAAACCTGGTTCAGTCAACATGATCCTTTCAGTTGAAGACTGAGCCACCTGTGCTGAAGCAGGTATATCCATAAACCTTGATCTATTGGTGACCCTTGAGGACCGGAGTTGGCCAGTAAACAATTAAGCCACCTGTGCTGAAGCAGGGATATCCTGAAAACCTAACCAGTTGGCGGCTCTTGAGGACTGGAGTTGCCCACCCCTGCTTTAACCCATTGAATGGCAATTCAATTCTTATTGCTAACTGATGTCTGCGTACAATCCCCATATAGAAAACGTACAAAACGCTGCTTGCCTTATCCGCTGCACAAAGTAAGGATTGCTCAGCCACTGGCAGAGTCGGCTTTGAGTGGGACAAAGCTCTGCGTCTGTCTGCATCGTCCTTAACATCACTGAGCCTGTGATTACACATAAAGATACTGTGTATCAAAACAAGTGCATTGCTTTTAGAGAGGAAAGTTGCATTTTGGTTCTGCTGGCTTTATTACAGAACTAAATCACAGGTTAAATGAAATAACAATTGATATGATATAAAGTGTCAAATAATTACCATGTCATTTTTAACACGTCTATTTTTACATGGCAAAAACAGACACATTAAACATTTGAATTACAAAATAAACAGGACAGGTATAGGTGTGCACCGTTCACAGTTTATTAACACTGAAAGCTGTATATTTGAATCAGAATAATGATGATGATATTTGTTGCTTCGACGGACGAAATTTGCTGCCATTTTTCACACCCACTAAAAAAATAAACCACTATGACAATCACCACCTTGCAGCGTCCCAGCAAATAAAGGTTAATATAATGTCGCTTAGATTGTAAGCTCTTCGGGACAGGTTCTAACTTTGCTTTATGTCATCATTTACCTGCTTGCGCTTATCCCCAATGGTTTGCCATTTATTTACCCCGTATTGTAGTTTTGTAAAGCGCTGTCAGCATTATATAAATACAATTATACATACATCCATGTTACATGATTAAACCACGGATACAATGTAACGGTGTGTTGCTGACAGCACAGAATCACACACGTACATGTGTCCCACCTGCTAGCGAGGGCTGGTCTGCACTCCTAAATTGAGGTAATAAAGGATTACCTTTCAATTCCGCGGTCCACGCGTGGTTGTACAGTGGAAGGCAGTAGACTCTCTTCTTTGCTGTCACTTGCGGTTCCATTACTGTGGGCTGGGGGGGAAAGACATGTATTTTTTAATGTTTAAGATTTTTCTTGAACACATTATTCATTACTCCATTCATACATGAGAGAGAGAGAGAGAGAGAGAGAGAGAGAGAGAGAGAGAGAGAGAGAGAGAGAGAGAGAGAGAGAGAGAGAGAGAGAGAGAGAGAGAGAGAGAGAGAGAGAGAGAGAGAGAGAGAGAGAGAGAGAGAGAGAGAGAGAGAGAGAGAGAGAGAGACAGAGAGCGTAATTGTGCTAAGTGAAAAACAACTGCCCATATTTCTTTTAAAAGTTTAAGAAACAGAAAGACAGAGTTTTTTGCTCCACCTGACAATGATTAATTTTTTTATTGGTTGCGGCCATTTTATTTGACGTTAATATTTCTTAAGAAATGGCAAATTCTAAAAAAATGCTATTAAAGAACGTGCGGACTACAATAAGGGAAAAAGGGGAAAAAGAAGATTTTCACACAAAAATGGCAAACAAAAGTGAGCAGAACTGCACCTTTAACATAAAAAACGTGACCAGTCACACAGCTTACAGCCCTGACACATCTGTCAGCGCCCTGTCAGCGCCCTGTCAGGCTGTGTCACGTCACTCCGATGGGTGTCACTGAACCTAATCCACTCCAGGACTTTGGTTTAGCCACTTCCTGCTCAGAGCAAGTCATCTGATCTGGGCAAACATAGGAGGAGACCAGCAGGCGAATAAAGGGACATTTCTGCTGTTTGCACTGGCACAGACCCAGCCTGTGTTACCCAGGTCCTACTCGGAATAAGTACCGACTAAATACTACCAACATGGCGCGTCTGAAAGGGTCTGCGATGCTCCATTTCCTGGCATAAAACTACATGTTATCCTACCTGGGAAAGTGAGGCTGCAGCAATAAAGTGTGTGGGATCAAAGGAGAGGGGATGCCTTACGGAGATACAATGTGACTTACTGTATCAATGGTGCAAAGGGTATGGGGTAAGGCAGGAGTGGCCAACGCCAGTCCTCAAGGGCCACCAACAGGCTAGGTTTTCAGGATATCCCTGTTTCGGCACAGGTGGCTCAATCAGACTGAGCCACCTGTGCTGAAGCAGGGATATCCGTCGTCCCTGATCTGTTGGTGGCCCTTGAGGACTGGAGTTGGTCAGTCACCGACTGACCAACTGATTGAGCCACTTGTGCTGAAGCAGGGACATCCATAAAACCTGGCCTGTTGGTGGCCCTTGGGGACTGAGTTTGAGACCCCTAGTTTAAATGATTTGAGAAAGCAGCCTTCAAGTGATCAATAAAGCACTGCAGGAGTTGTGTTATTTCGACACATAACATATATCACATAGTTAGCAGCTGGTATAACTTGGAGAGATCCTTCTCCCTCGCTGTTATTTATAGAACTCCTCGTTATAACCAGCGAGGTGTCATTTAATCAAGTAGATCCCATTAACCTATTTGCTGCCGACTGGAGCAAACGCCAGCTGCAAAGAGGCGTGAAATCTCTCTACAGAGTGCAGCAGATATTACATGTAAACTCTCAGCCAAATACCTGGTAACCAATTAGCTAGAAAACTATCCCAACAGGATAAAAAGGGAGTTCCAAATAAGTTCAGCATCACACACTGGGACCTCAGGAAGTCAGCACTGCTGCTGCTGTGTTATACACAGGTCATCTTAATATCAGCACTGCTGCTGCTGTGTTATATACAGGCCACCCTAATATCAGCACTGCTTCTGCTGTGTTATACACAGGCCACCCTAATATCAGCACTGCAGTGTTATACACAGGCCACCCTAATATCGGCACTGCTACTGCTGTGTTATACACAGGCCACCCTAATATCAGCACTGCTGCTGCTGTTATACACAGGTATGTGTTATTCACTAGTACTATTCAGCATCGCGTAGCTTTGTATTAACAAACCAACAGATCAGGGATGACGGATATCCCTGCTTCAATCTTCCACTGAGCCATTGACTGAGCCACCTGTGCGGAAGCAGGGATATCCTGAAAACCTGACCTGTTGGTGGTCATGAGGACTGGAGTTGACCAGCCCTGTCCTATATATATATACAAATGTGCAACCTGCCCTGGGACTTAAATGAAGCAAAAGCAGTGAAATGTAAGATTAAATACAAATCTCACGTGTGGCGCATCTGCGCGCCTCTGACAGATCTGCAACCCTGTCTTTCCCTATTTTCGCTTATCACAGGGGTGCGCAATCTTTTGGCGCTGCTCTCCCCCCAGTGCTCGCGCCCCCTCATACCTTTGTGCTGGCGTCAAATGACGCAGCGGGGTCATGTGACGTCACACGACCCCGTGGCATCATTTGACGCTGTGTTGCCATGGCGACACGTCGCCCCAAAGTCGGATGATTCAAGGTAAGTGCGTTACAGAGGCCTCGCGCGGTCCACCGGCATTTTATTTAAATGCCTTGGGGAAGAGCGCAGGAACTCTGTAACCGCCGTCCCCCCCACCCCCCAAATAAAATTTTGTGCCCCCCCGTTTGCAAATCCCTGGCTTAGCATACAGTGCTTTCATTGCAGCCAGGGATTGTGGGTAATAACACATGCAAATGAGCACAGTGTGTCACTCGACTTCTTATCCATTTTAACATGGGACCCTATACGCTTATGCCTGCCGCATTACACAGCTTTTCAGCACAGCGTGGCTTAAAGAAGTGCAGAGCCAGTAACCCTACTCAAAGACAGGCCAACCAGAAAACATTGTAAGATTTCAGTCGGTTTAAGAACAGGTAGGAGCACTGAAAGGGCATTTCCACCATTGACGGGCAGATAAACACGTTTATCCTGTTAGACTCCCCAATTGTTTATAATTATTTCTACATTTGGTTTGGCACGTACAATAGAGTCAGCTCGAATAATCATTCATATCCGTTGGAACACAACAGAATCGCAAAAAAAAGCTGATAGTGACGTGCAATGTAATATTATATCCGACCAATGTGTGCCTCACTATCAGCACTTTGTTATGCTTCTCTTCTGTTCCATTTCCAGTTTGTTATGTAACTTTCTTCCTGTAGTGGAAGTTTTTTTCTTTATAATTTGGACAGTACACAGGGTTTCTTGGTGTCCAGTATTGAACTGGACTGTCCTGTATTTGGAGACTCTGTCCTGTAAAAAAGTTAGACATGTATGTGTATACCGGTATTACCTCTCTGGGCGTGTATGTGTATACCGGTATTACCTCTCTGGGTGTGTATATGTGTATACCGGTATTACCTCTCTGGGCGTGTATGTGTATACCGGTATTACCTCTCTGGGCGTGTATGTGTATACCGGTATTACCTCTCTGGGCGTGTCTGTGTATACCGGTATTACCTCTCTGGGCGTGTATGTGTATACCGGTATTACCTCTCTGGGCGTGTATGTGTATACCGGTATTACCTCTCTGGGCGTGTATGTGTATACCGGTATTACCTCTCTGGACGTGTATGTGTATACCGGTATTACCTCTCTGGGCATGTATGTGTATACCGGTATTACCTCTCTGGGCGTGTATATGTGTATACCGGTATTACCTCTCTGGGCGTGTATATGTGTATACCGGTATTACCTCTCTGGGCGTGTATGTGTATACCGGTATTACCTCTCTGGGCGTGTATGTGTATACCGGTATTACCTCTCTGGGCGTGTATGTGTATACCGGTATTACCTCTCTGGGCGTGTATGTGTATACCGGTATTATCTCTCTGGGCGTGTATGTGTATACCGGTATTACCTCTCTGGGCGTGTATGTGTATGCCGGTATTACCTCTCTGGGCGTGTATGTGTATACCAGTATTACCTCTCTGGGCGTGTATGTATATACCGGTATTACCTCTCTGGGCGTGTATACCGGTACTACCTCTCTGGGCGTGTATGTGTATACCGGTATTACCTCTCTGGGTGTGTATGTGTATACCGGTATTACCTCTCTGGACATGTATGTGTATACCGGTATTACCTCTCTGGGTGTGTATGTGTATACCGGTATTACCTCTCTGGGTGTGTATGTGTATACCGGTATTACCTCTCTGGGTGTGTATGTGTATACCGGTATTACCTCTCTGGGTGTGTATAGCGGTATTACCTCTCTGGGAGTGTATGTGTATACCGGTATTACCTCTCTGGACTTGTATGTGTATACCGGTATTACCTCTCTGGGCGTGTGTGTGTATATCGGTATTACCTCCCTGGGCGTGTATGTGTATACCGGTATTACCTCTCTGGACATGTATGTGTATACCGGTATTACCTCCCTGGGCGTGTATGTGTATACCGGTATTACCTCTCTGGACATGTATGTGTATACCGGTATTACCTCTCTGGGCGTATATGTGTATACCGGTATTACCTCTCTGGACATATATGTGTATACCGGTATTACCTCTCTGGCGTGTATGTGTATACCGGTATTACCTCTCTGGACATGTATGTGTATACCGGTATTACCTCTCTGGGCGTGTGTGTGTGTATACCGGTATTACCTCTTTGGACATGTATGTGTATACCGGTATTTCCTCTCTGGGCGTGTATGTGTATACCGGTATTACCTCTCTGGGTGTGTATGTGTATACCGGTATTACCTCTCTGGGCGTGTATGTGTATATCGGTATTACCTCTCTGGGCGTGTATGTGTATACCGGTATTACTTCTCTGGGCGTGTATGTGTATACCGGGTATTACCTCTCTGGGTGTGTATATGTGTATACCGGTATTACCTCTCTGGGCGTGTATGTGTATACCAGTATTACCTCTCTGGACGTGTATGTGTATACCGGTATTACCTCTCTGGGCGTGTATGTGTATACTGGTATTACCTCTCTGGGCGTGTATGTGTATACCGGTATTACCTCTCTGGGCATGTATGTGTATACCGGGTATTACATCTCTGGGCGTGTATGTGTATACCGGTATTACCTCTCTGGGTGTGTATGTGTATACCGGTATTACCTCTCTGGGCGTGTATGTGTATACCGGTATTACCTCTCTGGGCGTGTATGTGTATAGCGGTATTACCTCTCTGGATATAGTGACCGGATCGGCTTGGGGGGGCCGCGGGATTTCACAGAGCAGGGAGAGAGAAGGGCTGCTGCTAGGGGGCTGGGCAGCTTCTTCCATCCTGATTAGCTACTGCTGGATAATGCAGCCAATCAGGAGGAGGTGTCAGGAGCCTGAGGTTGGGGCCAAGTAGAGGAGGAAACAGCATGGAGCGAAGAGTGTGTGCGGAGCATGGAGCGGAGAGAGGGGTGTGTGTGTCTTGAGCGTGTCGCACCTTTCACTATTGTGTGCAGTATTTTTGGAGAAGCCGTCTTGCAATCCTAACAGTGCACTATGATTTTATATTGACATTTTTCTAGTTATTATAATTTTGACACTGAAAGCACTATTAGTAGTTATGTATATTAAGATATATGCTTTAGGATTGAAATGATCATAACATAGAAGACATTACTGTGTTTCTGAATATAACATATTAATTGTATTTGTTGGTGATTCCTTGGCACATTTTTGTTAGTTTCCTTTTTTTATCACCCATGGGACCTAATCCTTTTTTATTTCTTAGTTTATTTTTATACTTTGGTTATTGTGCTTCTCTGTACCAATTTAATATTTTTCACATGTTTAGTATGGGGTAATATTCAGGAAAACAAAATTATTAGTAATAGTCGGTATGGATTTATGAAGGATAGTTCGTACCAAACGAACCTTATTTGTTTCTTTGAGGAGGTAAGTAGGAATTTAGACCAGGGTAATGCAGTTGATGTGGTCGACTTAGATTTTGCAAAGGCTTTTGATACGGTTCCACACAAGAGGTTGGTGGACTCGGTAGAAATTTTTGCACCTGGATTGAAAACTGGTTGAAGGACAGACAGAGAGTTGTCGTAAATGGAACTTTTTCAGGTTGGGCTAAAGTTGTGAGTAGAGTACCTCAGGGATCGGTACCGGGACCCCTGCTTTTTAACTTGTTTATTAATGACATTGAGGTTGGCATCGAGAGCAAAGTCTCCATCTTTGCTGATGACACTAAATTGTGTAAGGTAGTAGAATCATAGGAGGATGTAATTTCTCTCCAGAAGGACTTGGAGAGACTGGAAACTTGAGCAGGTAAATAGCAGATGAGGTTTAATCTGTTTAATACAGATAAATGTAAGGTTATGCATTTGGAAAACAAGAATAAACAGGCGACTTACAAATTAAATGGGGATAAGTTAGGGGAATCCTTGATGGAGAAGGATTTAGGAGTGCTTGTAGGCAACAGGCTTAGCAATAGTGCCCAATGTCATGCAGTAGCTGCAAAGGCAAACACGATCTTATCTTGCATTAAACGGGCAATGGATGGAAGGGAAGTAAACATAATTATGCCCCTTTATAAAGCATTAGTAAGACCACACCTTGAATATAAAAGAGTACAGTTTTGAGCACCGCTCTATAAAAAAGACATTATGGAACTAGAGAGAATGCAGAGAAGAGACACCAAATTAATAAAGGGGATGGAAAATCTGATTTATGAGGAGAGACTAGCTAAATTAGATGTGTTTACATTAGAAAAGAGGCGTCTAAGAGGGGATATGATAACTATATACAAATATATTCTGGGACAGTACAAGGAGCTTTCAAAAGAACTATTCATCCCACGGGCAGTACAAAGGACTCAGGGCCATCCCTTAAGGTTGGAGGAAAGGAGATTTCACCAGCAACTAAGGAAAGGGTTCTTTACAGTAAGGGCAGTTACAGTGTGGGATTCATTACCCATGGAGACTGTGATGGCAGATACAATACATATCTTCAAAAAAAAGTTGGACATCTTTTTAGATAGGAAAGGTATACAGGGATATACCAAATAAGTAAACATGGGAAGTATGTCTATCCAGGGAGTAATCTGATTGTCAATAGTTGGAGTCAGGAAGGAATTTATTTCTCCCCTTATGAGATATCATTGAATAATGTGTCCCTGGGTTTTTTTTTTGTGCCTTCATCTGGATCAATATACTGGAAATAGAACTATAGGATAAAGTATCTGTCGTCTAAATTTAGCATAGGTTGTTGAACTTAATGGACATATGTCTTTTTTCAACTTCATCTACTATGTAACTATGTAACTATGTAACTATGTAACTATGTAACTATGTAACTATGTATGTCCTCAGTGGCATGTTTTCGATTGAGCCACCTGTGCTGATCCTGGGATATCGTTAAAACATAACCTTTTTGGGGGACTGGAGTTGAGCACCTGTGTACTAGAGCAGGGGGGAGCGCAAACTGTGGGGGGGGGGGGGGCATGGTGGTTACAGAGATCCCGCGCTCTCCCCCAAGGCATATAAATGAAATGCCGGGGACCGCGCAAGGCCTCTATAACTCCCTTACTTTGGCTACTAGCGACGCATCGTCATGGTAACCTGGCGTCAAGTAACGCCGCGGGTTCTTGTGACGTCGCGTTGCCATGGCAACGTGATGTCACATGACCCCCGCAGAGTAGTTTGACTCCAGAGCCGAGCAGGGATGGGGCGGGGGGGGGGGGGGGGGGTTATGGGCACGGGCAAGGGGGGAGCGCAGGCAGTGGGGCGCAGGGGGAAAAGATTGCACACCCCTGTACTAGAGCACAAAGTAAATAAGGGGAGATAGTTTACTTGTTGGGACACAATCTGAGTAAAATCCCTAAGAATGTGAATGACACCCTAATTATAAATGTCGCCCTAATTATACGTCACCCTAATTATACATGTCACCCTAATTATACATGTCGCCCTAATTATACATGTCACCATAATTATACATGTCGCCCTAATTATACATGTCGCCCTAATTATACATGTCGCCCTAATTATACATGTCGCCCTCTCACTGTTTGTGGCGACATGCATGATGTGCAACAATACTGACATCCTTATATGTTGATACTTTACTAATAAGTGCTTCCCCCAGCAGCCTCTCTGTTTCTCCATTAGGCTCCGGGCTCGACTCTCACTGCTGCACGCGCGCGTGCGCCTGGCGGCACTTGCACCGACCAAAGCCGCGATCTGTGGTCTGCAGGTGTGCGATGGGATGCGCGAGGAGGAACAGCCATGGCGGGGCATATCTGCCCTGCCATTGGCTGCCCACCGGGCACGTGATCGCGTCGCAGCACGGGAAGACAAACGTCTTGTCGGCCACTGGAGACCTGGGCTTAGGGAGAGGAGGCTGGGCGACAAGAACTTACCTGGCGTTCGGTTTTTCTTCCTCCGTATGGAGGCGCGCAGCAGGTCGGAGCCTTGCAGGTCCTCTTGGAAACGCCGCGCCTTCACGTCCTGGAACCACTCTCCGGTGACAAATTTCTTCTTCTTTTCGTCTTTGAGAGAGCCCTGCACGCGCCTGGAGTGGAAGTGTGCGGGGAAAGGACGTTATTCTCAGCCTTTCCACCGCATCGCCTTTTATATAAACAATGCAATCTGCTTTATATATGTATGTCACACACACAGGCTGCGCTTATAGTGCCGGCGGTCGCAGCAAAACAAATGCATTGCTGCCGTCGCGTGCGCTTATAGTAGAAGCGACGCGACATAGCGATGGATTTGTCGCGATCGCTGGAAGTCAAGTCAATTTGATTTTTCCAGCGACCGCAGCCTGACGTCACCATTGCCTTCGCGTCGCTGTCACTATAAGCGCAGCCTTAGTCATGGGCTGTTCTCCTGTTATGTACCCGCACTGTAACCCTCTCAGTGCCAAGCGGGTTTAAGAAACCCCGTACTTTTGAGTACAACATTGGCACTTATCCTATAAACATGTCGCATTGCATGCCCTGCGGACTTTAATGGGGGTTTCTGTGCGATGGGGCTGGATTGGAGGCATTACACATTATAACAGGGGTTTTCAACGCCAGTCTTCAAGATCCCCCAACTGGTCAGGTTTTTATCACTGCTTCAGCACAGGTGGCTCGATCAGTGGCTCAGTCTGAGCCACCTGTGCTGAAGCAAGGACTACTTGAACCACCTGTGCTGAAGCAGGGATTGATTAAGCCACCTGCACTGAAGCAGCGATATCCTTAAAACCTGACCTGTTGGGGGATCTTCAGGGCTGTAGTTGAGAACCTCTCCATTATAGAATACGGGCCATTGTATTGGTCTACAATGAAGCAGTCTGACTACCGGTATATCAGAAACATTTTTGGCAAGATTAGGTCCAAGTTTTAATGCCAAATTTGGCACCAAGCAGCTAAAAAAAAATCAAATTGAACACATCTTTGTGACTGCTTGACAAATGTCCCAAAGGGTTGTCTCTAAAAATGATTGATCAAATGAAGTTCCCCTCCCGTGCAGCACAGGTTTTGCTTTGACTAATATTAAGGAATGTAAGATACAGGTGGCTACTTCAAGATGAGAAGCATAGAATGATGTATACACATTTCTAGCATCCGTGGAACAATGCCCCGGGCCGCTGAGCTTACAGTCTGCCAGCCACCTCTTTAGAATGACATATGCCTGTGGAATGTCCCATTAATTACATTTTGTATACCCAGTGGAATAGAAAAATGCATTTCAACCGTCATGATCTGTTTTGTTTTTCTAAAGGGTATTATAAGGGGGGGGGGGGAAGAAAAAATAAGGGGGGGGGGGGTAGTACAGGTACAGTAGTATATCAATAAGTACTTGGACCAGATAAACAAGGTGGAGAAATCTGAGTGATACGATACTATAAGCAGCTTCACTTGTTTTGGGAGGACCTGCGTGTTGTTATCTCAGCCTGGGGTTCCTTGAGCTTGTATGCGATTACTTTTTAATGTAGGATAAGAATGTGGTGGGATAGAACTATGAAAAGGGTTTTCTTATCTCTGGCTGTAGCACTCCTGAGCTTATACAAAGTAACATAAAAGCAGTGACATGTACCATTGATATAATCTATAGAACACCCTAAAGAGAGCAGTGCTCTAATCTGCGGTAAAGTATGCAGCTCGTAGGGTGGCCAGGTGTCCAGTATTGAACCGGACTGTCCTGTATTTGGACACTGTCCAGTAAAAAATGAGAGGTGATACTGGACGTGTATGTGTATACCGGTATTACCCCTCTGGAGGTGTGTGTGTGTCTCGAGCGTGTCTGTGTGTGTTTGGAGTGCGTCACACCTTTCACCACTGTGTCCAGTATTTTTGGAGAAGCCACCTTGCACCCCTATATACAATGTATCCTGGACATTGCTAGTGGTGGCTGTTTTTGCACATGCCCCTATTCATACTGTTCTGCATTCATTGCCTTGTGAATAAAGTTTATGCCTTTAGAATAAAGACATACATATTCTTACAATTCATTATATATTTGCTGGCTGCCTATACTAAAAGCACACAGTTAATAGCCCCCACCCCCCCAAAAGTAAATGACCTATGTTGGTACAATTGTTACCTTTCATTCTATGGCTGGGAATGCAACATCCCAAAACTTCCTGAACAGTTTAACAAAAACACAGTGGACAATATTTGATTGGAATCACTTTAAATTTACATTATAACACGGAATGCCATAGTGGCCCATATTTACAAAGACGTTTTTGGCTACAAGACACCTTGTGGTACCGAGAGACACCTCACAACCTATTTAGTTGAGGTGCCTTCCAGCGCCGGACGGTGTGTTATGCCAAGAGACTGCTTTGCAAACATGTGCCGAAAGGTCAAGCACTACAAATAGTGTTACAGTATAAAACAAGCAATAACACCCCTTGGATTGACTCCTATGGAGTTCTTTACCTGATCCGGTCGCTGTCTTTCTTCTGCAGATCCGCATCTCTCTGAAGAACCTTCATGAGTTTCTCATACTCCTCCTCCGTCAGGAAGGTCAGATCCAGCATTGTGCCCGTGCTGTTCTTCATTATGGACCAAAACAGCAACAACTATGTCATTTGTTGAAAAAAAATTTTTTTTTTAAAAAGTCTCTTCCAGGAACAGTGTCAGTATGGGCTGAACATGTGGAACATTGGCGGCTTCATGTTGCCAATTTAGTTCTTATTTGCAGGCAATGAAGGGTAATTTCCATCCACTTTTCCCAATGCAGTTACGGTGTGTCCAAGGACGGTAAGCAGACTACAGTGGCCTCCACTGTCCTGGAGGGGATGAGGTTGAGGGTTAAAAGACATTCACGCAGAACTCCCAAACGTTGCCTTCTTCACGGGGAAACACAGCCTGCGATGTGAGCCGCCACTGCAAAGAAACATTACAGATCTTTTTAGATCAACATGACATATGGGTTTAGTAAATGTGTACATTGGGGGTTGGTTATTTGCACGTCAGGACAAGTTCCAAAGAAAGCTACAGTATCCTGCTTATTCCAATGCTGCCGGCTCCTCTTCCACAGCAAACTGCATGACATGATATCAGCCCTGGTCCAGGCTGTTTGAGACCAGGACGTTGTTGTAGCAAAAAAAAAAATAACGACTGCAAGCAGGTTTAATGCACACGGCCATGGAACAAAAAGAAAAGGTCACTAGTGAAATTCCACGGTGAACTGATACGTTTGGGTTAAGAAACTGACTTTTAGTGAACTCAGGAACCTCACCTCAAAAGTAATCCCCCCGGTAGGGTCCGTATGAGGAGGTATGCCACTGGAAATGGGTTAATCCCCTATTAAAGGGGTAAGTTTTAAAACTCTGAAAAGTGGAGCCATTCCGCACAGGGATTGTGATTGTTTAGTAGGCAGGTCTGCCTGCCAAACTGCTTGCCCTTTACCGTATCACACGCCGGTATTTCCGGTAATCCCTTACCGCGCCGTGGCCTGCGGGCATATCCAGCCCTTGCAACTTGCAATGAACAAACGCTGTGTCGGGAAACACGTGGCATCACCCGCTGTGGGCAGGAAGACGGGTGCCTCGGGGAGGCCGCAGTGCCATTGTTTTCGCGGTAGATGAATGCATTCACCGATGCCAAGTTCCGTGTAATTACCCTAATAAATCACTGTATTCTCTACAATAATGTTCCACAGCCCCGGCTGGCAGAGACAGGGTTAAAGGACCAGGGTCACACCCGTAATTGGACCCGGTTAACCAAGTTGCCCCAGCAACGCCAGTCCTCAAGGGCCACTAACAGCGTAGGGTTGCCAGGTGTCCAATATTGAACCGGACTGTCCTGTATTTGGACACTGTCCAGTAAACTCTTAGAGGTAATGCTGGGCGTGTATATATATACCGGTAATACCTCTGGACATGTATGTGTCCGGTATTACCTCTGGACATGTATGTGTATACCGGTAATACCTCTGGACATGTATGTGTCCGGTATTACCTCTCTGGACATGTATGTGTCCGGTATTATCTCTCTGGACATGTATGTGTCCGGTATTATCTCTGGACATGTATGTGTATACCGGTATACCGGTAATACCTCTGGACATGTATGTGTCCGGTATTACCTCTCTGGACATGTATGTGTCTGGTATTACCTCTCTGGACATGTATGTGTCCGGTATTACCTCTCTGGACATAATGACCTGACCGGTTGGGGGGCTGCGGGATCTTCCTGAGCAGGGAGAGATCAGGGCTGTTGCTGGGGGGCTGCGCAGCTTCCTCCATCCTGATTGGCTGCATTACCCAGCAGCAGCCAAACAGGTGGTGTCAGGAGCCTGGGGGTGGGGCCAAGGAGAGGAGGAAACAGCATGGAGCGGAGACAGGTGTGTGTCTCGAGCGCGTCGCATCATTGTGTCCAGTATTTTTGGAGAAGCCGAAAACCCTATTTACCAGGGCAGATCGCGTCCTGCGCCTGAACGGAAAAGAGGTGACAGAAGCGATCATGTGGCGGCTTCGGTGTGCCGGAGGAGCCAGGGCACTCAAAGGGTTAACACCGCAGTCTCACTGGGCAACATATGTTAGCTCTATCCTAGAGCAAAGCACCAAGAAATGTAACTCCTTTCATAAACTTTGTATTGGCTGCTTTATAAGTTAAAGCAAATAAAAATATATCACTTGTGAAACCCCTCCACCCACCCACCCAAAAGGTCAGGTTTTCAGGCTATCCCAGCTTCAGCACAGATGGCTCAATCAGTTGGGGGGGGGGGGGGGGCTTGAGGACTGGAGTTGAGCACCCCTGTTTTAGCATACCGTGCTTCCACTGTAGCCAGGTATTCTGGGTAATGACATGCAATTGAGCGCATTGTCACATTTTGCTTCTAATCCATTTTAACACTGAGCCCCATAAGCTTATGCCTGCCATACGGTGCATAGCAATACATTGCTGACCCCTCTGGCAATAGGAAGCGGTTAAAAGTGACCAAGAGCCTACACGTTGTGAAGTATATACACTATATCCAGAGTCCCGACAAATACTCACTGTACAAAGCACGAAAGGGCAGTATCAGCAACGCAACGCAGGTCCCAGTAACAGGCCGCGGGTCCCGGTAACAGGCCGCGGGTCCACAAGCGGCTGGATATTGCTTTAAATCGTGTTTGTTCTCAGCGGAATTCTCTCAAACTTCTTCGTTACACATCACTTGCACATAATCACTCTCTCCCAAACAATGGCACCCGTCCCTCCTACTTTCTCTTTGTCCTCCACGACCAGAAAGACGTGTGACAGGTGCGAACCCCGTCTGTCCAGCGCCCGAGGCTTCTCAACGGGACGCTCGTTAGCAGGAGACCTGCCGTGTGACGTGTCCAGCAGCCGGTCTGTACAGCGAGCGCCAGCTCGTACGGGGCTGGCCAACTGCAGTCCTCAAGGGCCACCAACAGGCAAGGTATTAGGGATATCCCTGCTTCAGCACAGGTAGCTCAGTGATGTGCAGAAGCAGGGACATACTTAAAACCTGACCTGTTGGTAGCCCTTTAGGACTGGAGTAATACACCCACAAAGGCAGCAGATTTATCCAGCAAAATAAATCTCATTCTATCCCTTTAATTCTACACATTTCCAAACCCCTCAGTTTTGCTGCTCGACAGGTACATTAATGACTAAATAATACAGTTTATGTCCAACTTTTCGCAATACGTTGTTATTCAGTAGGTTATTTATTACACTGACAATTTTTACAAACACACATTCCGGGTCAGGGGTCCGGATATCTTCATTATTTCACTTAAAACGTTGTGGCGTAATAGGATTTTCCTTCTGTATAGTGTTGGTATTATACGCAGCGCTATGCAGTACTGTACCTAGATTGTGCCAGCAACAATGAGTTACAATCTAATTTTGGGGCATGAGACTAGGGTTCAAATGCGGTTCCCCCATTATCACTGAGCTGCTCCTCAATATTGGTTGGTAATGTCATAATATACATGCAGATATGGCGTTCTCCACTGAAAGCTTTAATATGCGCATCAATACAATCCACACAATGATAAGTAATTAGCTACGTTGCCGATTGATCCGTTCTCCTGTGATCGATCGGCGAAGATTCGGCTCGGGGGGTTCACTAAATGGCTGTCAGTGCAGCAGAAGAGGACCAAAGATGCAAAGTTCTGTGGGGAAGATCATGTGACCAGGCAGCCACTAGATACAATAGGTGCACTGCTAGAGAGAGGGCAGGGCTCAAAAAGGGGTGTGCCAGAGCCTGTTTCAGAAGAGGGAGGGGGTGTGACTTTGTAAATGGTTGCTACAGAAACAAAAATGCATGTTACATTATAATACATTAAAAATGTAATTCAGAGTTGTTTAAAAAAATGCTACAAGTATTTTCTCATAGTACAGAACTGATTTATTAAAGAAAAACACATGTAGGATAATGCCTGGTCTGCCGCTTTAATGTCTCAGTCATACCCAGGCCATAGAATGTAATTGTAATTTACTGTCTCTTTTCTTAACCAGTTTTAAATGAAGCACAGCCCACACACAAGGCCGTGCGTTCCGGTCCCGGGCACTATACGCATGGCCTAACACACGTACTCGAGTCCAGGGCTGATTGGAGGCGACATGTGGCATGGGGGAATTTCACTTATCTGCCGGCCCTCCTCCAGCGACATCACCTCATGGCACGTTGTCATGGCAATACGACGTCGCGTTGCCGTGACAATGCGGCGTCATGACGCCGATGGAAGAGGGCCGCTCTGGAAAAAGTAAGTCTTACAGAGGCCCCGCTCTCTCCCGGCAATCAGTTTAATTGTATAGCACAGCGCAGCACCGGCCCACCACAGGCGTGCGAGCGTGCGGTGGGTGTGCTAACGGCCCCACCCAATAGGGCAATCAGCCCCTGACTGCAGTGCTCCTAAATCTCAATCCCTCAGGAACTGTATACATGGCACCCATCCCATGATTACATCATTGTCTTGTTTCCTATTCTCTCCATGCAGTAGAGGAAATACAAAGGACACCGTATACAATTGGTAGTGTAGATACCTGCTGACAGAGCTACCTTCACGTGGATACAGGATTAACTCAATGACACATACTTATGAGAAGAAAAGCTAATTATTTGCCATATTGGACGGGCATTGGGACTTCTTTGTTTACTGTTGTATAGTTTAAATATTTGACAGTTTTGTCTCGTTTATTTCTCCGGTGGAGGTTATTGACGAAGCACACACAATGTAGCGTCAAGAATGATTTGTCTTGATGAGAGAATGTGTGTATTAAAGGTCCACAAATGGTGAAGCAGATATATCCAGCCATGCATTATACAATAAAAAGTAAATAAAAATATCACTTGTGGTGCGTCTGCAGGTCTTCGACGGGTCTACAACCCTGTCTTTCCCTGCCATCGCTAAGCACAGGGGTGCACAATCTTTTTGCACTGCGCCCCCCAGCCAGCACTGCCTCCGTGTTCGCACCCCTCCTACCTTCCTACAGCGTCAAATTACGCCGTGGTGGTCACGTGACCCGCAGTGTCATTTGACATCGTGTTGCTATGGTGTCACTTATGAGGAGAGGCTAGCTAAATTAGATTTATTTACATTAGAAAAGAGGTGTATAAGAGGGGATATGATAACTATATACACATTCGGGGACAGTACAAGGAGCTTTCAAAATAACTATTCATCCCAAGGGCAGTACTAAGGACTCGGGGCCATCCCTTAAGGTTGGAGGAAAGGAGATTTCACCAGCAACAGGGTTCTTTACAGTAAGGTCAGTTACAGTGTGGGATTCATTACCCATGGAGACTGTGATGGCAGATACAATAGATTTGTTAAAAAAAAAAGTTGGACATCTATTTAGAAAGGAAAAGTATACAGGGATATACCAAATAAGTATACATGGGAAGAATGTTGATCCAGGAAGTAATCTGTTTGTCAGTTCTTGGAGTCAGGAAGGAATTTATTTTTCCCCTTATGAGATATCATTGGATGATATGTCACTGGGGTTTTTTGTTCGCCTTCCTCTGGATCAATATACTGCAAGTATAGATATAGGATAAAGTAGCTGTTGCCTAAATTTAGCATAGGTTGAACTTAATGGACGCATGTTTTTTTCAACCTCATCTATTATGTAACGTCACGTGACCCCGCGTCATCATTTGACGCAACATCACCATAGCAACGCGTCGCCTGAGTCGAAGTAAGAGAAACTTACAGAGGTTTCGCGCAGGGCCTCTGTAAGCACCGCGCCCCCCCCCAAAAAAACTCTTGCGCCCCCAGTTTGCGCACCCCTGGCTTAGCAATGCTTCCACTGCAGCCAGGGATTCTGGGTAATTACATGCAAATGAGCACAGTGAAGCACTCTTTACCTGTTATCCATTTTAACATGGAGCCCTATTAGCCTGTAACCACTAAACCGCCTCACAGACCGCCGTTTTGACCTTTTGGCTCTCTCTTCATGGGAGGTTGGTAGCCGGCCTGGCAATGTGAAGCTGGTACGGGGGTATAATACAAAGCTATCACTGTGCAAAGCCAGCAAGTAGCTTATAAACACTGCAGCATGTCCATTTTCAGAAGGGAACAGGAAGGGGGTATATCTCCCTCAAACATTCTGGCAAGAGGGCGTTCCACGGCGAAGCTGGATTTCTGTATTTCTGTATTTCTGATCTATTTAAAGCTTTCCCTTTTTTAATAAGCCTGATCTTTCCGTGATGACGTTTTGATCGGGTGCTGAGCAGATGGTATATATCCAACTAACGCAGCTGGAACTTAGGAATACAGACTCCTCTTTTTCTGAACTGCTGTAAGAGGAAAATATTTTGTTTCCCACTATTTTTGCGTTTAAAGGAAAGTTCAAACCCATCTGTTAAAATGTTTTTAATTTAGTATGAAGTGCTAGAGATGCTGCTCCTCCAGACTTTTTTCTTCTTTTTGGGAAATAACATTTTATTTGAAGCACTTAAAAAATATATATCATTCTGCATTCTTTTTTCACTCACTCAGATCTCATTCCATTAAAGGAGTAATCCACCCATTTTTGTTACAGGATTCTTGGGGGGTGAGGGTGATTTAGAGCTTTTTTTTTTCAGAGCATGGGGGCCATCTAGGGGTGCCAGGGGCTTCTCCAAAAATACTGGACACAATGGTGAAAGGCTCGATGCGCAACACACACACACACAGAGAGAGACACACACACACACACACACACACACACACACACACACACACACACACACACACACACACACACACACACACACACACCTCTCCATGCTGTTTCCACCTCTCCTTGGCCCCACTCCCAAGCTCCTGATACCTCCTCTTGATTGGCTGCATTACCCGGCAGCAGCCAATCAGGATGGAGACAGCTGCTCAGCCCCCTAGCACAAGCCCGGCTCTCTCACTGTTCGGGGAAATCCTGCGGCCCCCCCCAAGCCGGTCAGGTCACTATGTCCAGAGAGGTAATACCGGTATACACATACACGCCCAGAGAGGTAATACCGGTATACACATACACGTCCAGAGAGGTAATACCGGTATACACATACACGTCCAGAGAGGTAATACCGGTATACACATACACGTCCAGAGAGGTAATACCGCTATACACATACACGCCCAGAGAGGTAATACCGGTATACACATACACGCCCAGAGATGTAATACCGGTATACACATACACGCCCAGAGAGGTAATACCGGTATACACATACACACCCAGAGAGGTAATACCGGTATACACATACACGCTCAGAGAGGGAATACTGGTATACACATACACGCCCAGAGAGGTAATACCGGTATACACATACACGCCCAGAGAGGTAATACCGGTATACACATACACGCCCAGAGAGGTAATACCGGTATACACATACACGCTCAGAGAGGTAATACCGGTATACACATACACACCCAGAGAGGTAACACCGGTATACACATACACGCCCAGAGAGGTAATACCGGGATACACATACACGCCCAGAGAGGTAATACCGGTATACACATACACGCCCAGAGAGGTAATACCGATATACACATACACGCCCAGAGAGGTAATACCGGTATACACATGCATGTCCAGAGAGGTAATATCGGTATACACATACACGCCCAGAGAGGTAATACCGGTATACACATACATGCCCAGAGAGTTAATACCGGTATACACATACACGCCCAGAGAGATAATACCGGTATACACATACATGCCCAGAGAGGTAATACCGGTATACACATACACGTCCAGAGAGGTAATATCGGTATACACATACACGCCCAGAGAGGTAATACCAGTATACACATACACGCCCAGAGAGGTAATACCGGTATACACATACATGCCCAGAGAGTTAATACCGGTATATAGATACACGCCCAGAGAGATAATACCGGTATACACATACACGCCCAGAGAGGTAATACCGGTATACACATACACGCCCAGAGAGGTAATACCGGTATACACATACACGCCCAGAGAGGTAATACCGGTATACACATACACGCCCAGAGAGGTAATACCGGTATATACATACACGCCCAGAGAGGTAATACCGGTATACACATACAAGCCCAGAGAGGTAATACCGGTATATACACGCCCAGAGAGGTAATACCGGTATATACATACATGTCCACAGAGGTAATACCGGTATACACATACACGTCCACAGAGGTAATACCGGTATACACATACACGCCCAGAGAGGTAATACCGGTATATACACGCCCAGAGAGGTAATACCGGTATATACATACATGTCCACAGAGGTAATACCGGTATACACATACACGTCCACAGAGGTAATACCGGTATACACATACACGCCCAGAGAGGTAATACCGGTATACACATACACGCCCAGAGAGGTAATACCGGTATACACATACACTGGCGACACACTTTATTCGAGCTCGGCTAGTCCCACGAATTCGGGTATACCCGGGTGTATTGAGGTTTGTGACTGTTTTCTGCCCGAGTGCATTGAGTTATTTTCCAGACAGGGATTGAAGCATTTTATTCCCGCTGGCTGCAATACTGCACAGTACATATATATATACTGCATTACAATTCATGAATTTATGCCATCTGGTAGACACGCGAAGCATTGCAGCCTATTAAATCCTAATCATTATCATTTAACAGATCAGCCGCCCATCAGCCAGGCATGAACCCAGGCTGGGAAGGCAAATGCAACGGGGCTTGTCAGAGGTGAGGAGCGGCGCATTCCAGGTATCTGCCAGGTACATACCGGGTATTTGCTCGAATAAAGTGTGTCGGTGCAGTACACGCCCAGAGAGGTAATACCGGTATACACATACACGCCCAGAGAGGTAATACCGGTATACACATACACGCCCAGAGAGGTAATACCGGTATACACATACACGCCCAGAGAGGTAATACCGGTATACACATACACACCCAGAGAGGTAATACCGGTATATACATACACACCCAGAGAGGTAATACCGGTATACACATACACACCCAGAGAGGTAACACCGGTATACACATACACACCCAGAGAGGTAACACCGGTATACACATACACACCCAGAGAGGTAATACCGGTATACACATACACGCCCAGAGAGGTAATACCGGTATACACATACACACCTAGAGAGGTAATACCGGTATACACATACACACCCAGAGAGGTAATACCGGTATACACATACACGCCCAGAGAGGTAATACCGGTATATACATACATGTCCACAGAGGTAATACCGGTATACACACACACGCCCAGAGAGGTAATACCGGTATACACATACATGTCCAGTATTATCTCTAATTTATTACTGGACAGTGTTCAAATACAGAGCAGTCCGGTTCAACGGTTCAACACTGGAAACCTGGCAACCCTAGCTCCATCAGCACCGCAAAGGATGCAGTGATCCAGCCACACACACCAGGCAGGTAATATCCAGGTGCCAGGATCAGAATATATAACTCAAACACAAAGACACCTGCATACTGTGTTTATAATGTGTAGTGCAAACAATGACATGATGGAAACATGCAGCGTTCACTTATTCTTCTGTCATATCCCTGTTTACAGTACACAGTGTGCGGTGGGTGACCCCGCGCTGCTCCATGTGTATGTGGCATTGAAAGGGAGAAGGAGCGGGTCAGTGAGTAAAGACACTGACTGGCACTGAGTGTGAAGCAGGGGAACCTGGTTCAATTCCCGGTGTCGGCTCCTTGTGACCTTGGGCAAGTCACTTTATCTCCCTGTGCCTCAGGCACCAAAAACATAGATTGTATGCTCTACAGCGCTATACAAGAACAAACAATTATTATTATATGTTACACAAGCACCTTCTACTTTACAGAAAAGCAACAATTATAAAAGGTTTTCTTGCAAATCAGTAACAACCCGTAATTCATTTCAGGAAAGTAACCCAGTGTTATTTGCAACCATCTATCGTGCTGTTAACCACCTCGCCCGTCAGGAAGTCCTGCTGTGCTCGGCAAGCAAAGGGTTAATATTTGGGGCTTTTAAAAAAGTTTTTCTCTGTAAGAAAGAACCCACTCATACGGCAGAAAATCCTTGTTCCATTGGAGGCCGGCAGCTCTCTGCGGGAATATGGGCCAATATCAATGGGGATAACCTTGTACAAATTGCTCCTGTTTCACAGTTTTCCCCCCCTGTCTCATATCCACCTCAGCAACGCAAACAAGAGATCAGTCAGGCTCTTTCCACTCGCCCTGGACGCAGACAGGATGTGCACGCGTAGCTTTTTGGCAGGACTGGTCCTTAAAAAGCTGGAGTCCAGTGAAAGCCAAAATAACCCTTTCAGGAAGGTGACTTTTTATGTCTGCCATCATTGCCACAATGGGCTTTATATGTCAAGAGTTTGCGCGGGCGGAGTTGCGTCATCAAATTGGCATTTTTTTTCTGCCTGAAAGGTGACATATTTTCGAAGTGTATTTCTGCTGTTGTAGAATTTGCCGCGCTAGTATCCTGCGCTTACAAAAAATAAATAAAAAAAGAGAGAGAATGACTTCCCCGGGGGTGGCGGCAAAAAAACGGCAAAAAAAGTGGCGCAGCCCGCACTTTTTATTAAATACCTAACCCCTCCCACTTGCTCCATGAATCCCTCATCTCGTCACCGGCAGACGCAGACGTACCTGGAAATAGCGCACCTAAGATTAATACATAGATGCTGCCTGGAGCAGGTATATTTCAGTGCGAGTTGCGACAAAATAATGCCTGCGCCAACATTTTGTCAGGGGGTGGTCCACTCCAGTCATCAGGGGCCACCAGCAGGTCAGGTTTTCAGGATATCGCTGCTTCAGCACAGGTGGCTCAATCAGTGGCTCAGTTGACTGAGCCACCTGTGCTAAAGCAGGGATATCCATAAACCCTGATCTGTTGGGGGCCCTTGAGGACTGGAGTTGGCCAGTCAACGACTGACAAACTGATTGAGCCACCTGTGCTGAAGCAGGGATATCCTGAAAACCTGACCTGTTGGGGCGGTCTTGAGGACTGGAGTTGGCCACCCCCTGAACTAGATTAACTGCCTTAGGGTGAGAGTGTGATCCATTTAATCATGATGGAATTGATGGCAATTAACCTTTTGGTGACTGGAACGTCACTGTAATGGAGCACAGTGCCTTCCTTGGATACCAAACTAGAAATACACTTTGCCTCACTCGAGATAAATCTACTGTATGTCCTATTATCCTCAGACCAGCAATGAATTACTATAAGATAGAGATGGCCGTATCTTGGAAGAAAGTTTTAATTTGTTGGCATTTGCCCCCTCCCCCCCCCCCCCCCCCTCACATTTTCAAACTTTAGGGAAAATGCGTTAAAGTCCGAAAAAATACAACATTTGGGGGGGGGGGGGGGGAAACCAATGTGCTAATTAATTTAAAGATTTTACTTCTAAAAGAAAAAAAAACGATGTCATAAGAGTCTTTGACCAAAATTGGGCAATTTCGGTTTTCGTGTGAATAAACTTGACTGAACTTTTAGCGATACAGCAAATAAAAATTGCAAACCAAATTTCAGTACTAAAAACCCCCCTGGCAGTGAAAGGGTTAATCTTAATTTTAATCCTAATAGAGGTATATTAGTATTTTATCTGGTAGTGTTAGGACTTGCGAACAGGTGTCTGCCTTGACGTGGCTCGCAAGCTTACAACGCTTTGGCCAAAGGGTTAAACTAAATGACCCTATTTCAAGAGAATATATAAGTATTTTACTGTGTATTTCTGTCATGCTGGATGTAGCATTGGGCTTCTCTGTCGTCTGTTGTATACATATGCCACGCTCAATAGCACTCCATTTTGACACATATACATATATATATTTTGTGGGGGCTCAGGGGTTTCCAAAAAGAGCTTACTGGGGTTCTGTGTTTTGTTAAAGATTTTACTTCTAAAAGAAAAAAAAAGCGATGTCATAAGAGTCCTACAGTCCCAATTTGACAAAATTGGACAATTTCGGTTTACGTTTTCGTGTGAATAAACTTGACTGAACTTTTAGCGATACAAGCAAATAAAAATTGCAAACCAAATCTCAGTACTAAAAACTCCCCTGCAGTGAAAGGGTTAAAGTACAGGGTATATCACCCAATAAAACGGCCACCGCAGAGACACAGACCTTTGCTTCCACACCCCAGGCTCATCTAGAGAAAGGGATTTTTACAGCGTTGCGGAATGATGGTTATATTTACAACCCGGCTGGAAACGCCCCGTCGTTCCGAAGAACCAGTCAGTATTATGGCAAATGTTTGTGTTGTAGTTACAGACTTCTCCCCATGTCCAGAGTAGGGCCGGCCAACTTCAGCACAGATGGCTCAACCCAGTCCCTGCTTCAGCACAGTCACTGAGCCACTGATTGAGCCACCTGTGCTGAAGCAGGGGATATCCTTAAAGTCTGACCTGTTGGTGGCCCTGTAGGGCTGGAGTTGGCCACCCCAGGTGTAGTGAGAACACAAACACGAGTATCGATTTTCTGGGAAATGGAGTATGGGAAGGTCTACACCTGCGGTGTGTCTGGGCAAATGGACACTGCCAGGTTTGCACCTTCACCGCAGATTTGCTGCAGGTCAGGAGTGGCCAACTGCAGTCCTCAAGAACCACCAACAGGCCAGGTTTTAAGGATATCCCTGCTTCAGCCACTGATTGTGCCAACTGTGCTGAAGCAGGGATATCCGTAAACCCTGATCTGTTGCTGGCCCTTGAGGGACTGGAGTTGGCCGCCCCTGCTGTAGGTCATGACGATCTCTTAACTGCTGAGGTTACTCTGGTAACCTGTAGACAGCACTGGGCTCCAGGGAAAGCTCCATTTTAACCACCCGACACTTAATATTAGAGATTCTTATGTCTCCTGAAAAGAGAACGAGATCTAAAAAATGAAAACAGTGTTGGGACAGAGCAAAAAGAGATATGTTAAAGTAAGTTCTTCATAAATGACATTACAGTGTGCAGCGCTTTCAAAACCCTCATCGATCTCTTCTTTGTACGACACCCAAACATTATAAACATTACGGGGGTCATCTTTACATTCAGTCCCGCTAGTCCATAAGACCCGGTCCAGCACTGGAAGATGCCATGTGGTCCTTCTACTTGAATGAGTTGTGAGATGTCTTCCGGTACTGAAGGGGTCTTATGGTAGCACAACGTGGCTAAATGGCCCCTAATGTTTCCGCAGGAGTTCTGTGTCTTTTATATTAGAAACTAAATAGCAATTTCCATATACTGTACTCCTAGTATCTCAGAGTATTCTGCTCATATGAATTAGGAGATTCTTTAAAGATGTACGTATATCTATATACAGCGCCATTTATATACACAACGCGTCACAGCAGTAACACACGGGACACAATAATATAACACATAATGGGAAGAAGCGCTCGAGACAAAAAAGGAACATTAGGAAAAAGGTGTCCCTGCCCCGAAGAGCTTACACTCTAAGTACAATCAATATGTAAAAACCGCAGGAGACGCCCCGGGGGGAAAGATACTCAAATTATCGATTTCAGTTGAAATCAGAGGTCCCTGGAGGGGTCACTGCTGTAAAGGAGCAAATCAAGCACTTTTTAAAAGATACAGACCTTCAAACGGGGTGTCCGCAAGTTTAAAGCTCCCGCGTCACGTGGGGCCAATAGGAAGCTGCGCCGGATGACATCACTGCTTCCTATTGGACCGAGGGAGCTTTGGAACGCAGCCATTACATGATCCCTGCTAGCCGAGCGGCTACCGGCCCCCCCTTACGGAGGTAGGTATCTCCGGAAGCAGGGGGTCCCCAGAGCTGACATTAATGGCGTTCAGCTCCGGAGACCCCCCGCTTCAAACCTATGTAAAAAAACAAAACAATAAACAAAAATGGGGGGAAAAAATGGCCGACTGGATTGCCGCTTTAAGATTGCAGCATTGAAGAGAGTTTTTATTCTGATAAAGGAACGCCAGCGTTCACATGGTATTTGCATAAGAATGGTCTAACGTGGGTTTTTTTTCAGGTTGACACCCTAAATCAGGAAACAAACAAGTTAGACCTGAGTGGCTGCGGGGAGGTATATTCTCTGTAAAGGGAAGTGGACATGAGTTCTATACACAGATTTGAACGGTGAATTTGCTGTATACTGTGCATCCGTTTTAAATCCAAACTTATTACACGCGTACACTTTTTGTTCTTCAAAAACATCAAGGGCCTTATGCACTAATGAATTTATTCTTATAAATTTGGTGCATCGATTTCAGTGCTAAAAAGTAATACAAACCTTTAAAAAATATGTGCGTTGTATGTTCCCAGACTTTACACACCAGACGCAGAATTTCATGTTTGAAATTATTGTTGACACATCCCTCATGTTGAACACCAGATTGATACAATCTGATTTAAAACAGAACGAGGTGTATTTTTTAATTTTTAACTAACATGAATAAATATTAATTATTAGTGTAGTAGTGTGTATAGTAGTAGTTCAAGTATTTGTGCAATAAATAAAATGATCTTTGGAAGACCATGGGACAGGCTCTATCTATTTCTATAGTATTTGTAGTAGCCATAGTGTGAGAAAAAAATTAAAATAATCTTAAACGATATAATGAAACATCCCTGCTGGGTTCAATACAATTACAGTGTCAATTTAGGCAGCAGAACACACTATCGCCCACATTTGAATTCCATGAACTTGGGACTATTCTGTCTGCTTTGGAGCAAAATTGACACAAACAGCGACATTTTCATTTTAACACCTTAGAGCAGGGGGGTGGGCATATTCAGTCCTCAAGGGCCACCAACGGGTCAGGTTTTAAGGATAACCCTGCTTCAGCACAGGTGGATCAATCAGTGGCTCAGTCAATGACTGAGCCACCGGTGCTGAAGCAGGCACTGATTTAGCCACCTGCGCTGAAGCTGGGACTAGTTGAGACACACCTCTCTCCATGCTGTTTCCTCCTCTCCTTGGCCCCAACCTCAGGCTCCTGACACCTCCTCCTGTCTGGCTGTATTACCCAGCGGCAGTCAATCAGGGGATGGAGGAAACTGCCCAGCCCCCTCGCAACAGC